>NW_004798403.1:120603-121611 GCF_000002075.1 Aplysia californica
ACAAATGGACTCATACGATCCCGGTATCTGTAGTGTAGCAGTTAAGTGCTCAGCTACCGTACACAGGAGACTTGAGTTCGTTTCCCGAGTAGGAAGAATTCCTATCGAGTATCTCAGTCTTTCGGGAGGGATGTCATAATAATAATTATCCCTTTCACTCTCAGCCAGGTTGCCCTTGACAACAGGCAGAGCTAGGACTACCCCCCCCCCCTTAATAATAATCTCATTTGTGTCAATGAAAGCGCAAAAAAAAAGACTCGCACTACATGCACAAATACGCACACGCAAACACACAAATTCTTTTATTTCTGTCTTTCAGCCACACCTCTGATCTTAGGGTAGGTAAGATGTAATACCTAGCCTTCTCGGATAAGGGCGAAAAATAGCAGAGGTCACCTGTGCAAGCTGCGCACGTTAAAGATCCCTTGGTGGTCCAAAAGCGATAACACTAGTAGGCTTCGCCCACGTCCCAGGCAAAATTCAAATTAATTCCAACCAACTGAAAATGTTAATAATGTGTCCCGAGCGCTTAAATGATTTATGTTGTTGCGAGCGTTGTAAAACATTTATCAAAACAAACAAAACTCATGCACAAACACACACACACACACACACACACATACACACACACAGCGCACACCAGAGCTCGCTCGCACGTGACTCACGCTAAGCAAAGTTTAAGACATAAGGAATGAAAGCAGAGATAATGTCAAAGTAAGAATCGCACATGAACTCCTAAAAGCATAGATTTTCTCGTGTTAAAACACTGTAGCTGTAACAAAAAGTTAATCCTGTGTTAACAGTCAGTTGTCTAAACATAACCTCATTACAGAAAGGTTATAAATAATAGAAGTACTATCAAAGATAGTTAATCTGGTATTTTTACGTACATTACGGAAGAACACTAGGAAGAGGGACGGGACTCATGTGGCGCCACATTTTAACCGTTTCCCTTTTTTGCGTCAATTCGGATTAAGAATAGAAATAGAAAGCAGGAATTTGTTTCGT
>NW_004798403.1:122469-125150 GCF_000002075.1 Aplysia californica
AACCAGGATGGACGATTGGCAAGTTTGCCCAATTGTTTTCCTTTTTTAGACAGAAATCTTAGTAGCTGAAATTTTGGTGCGTTGATCCCTCCAGTTAACCGCACTTTGACTGTCACAAACCTACGCAATCATATTAGGGGTGCATGACCTGATGTGGGGAGAAAATTGGGGAGGGGGAAGGAGCGCGGATTAGCTTGAGTGTTCGTAATCCGCAAGGTCCAAGTTCAAACCCTGCAGCAACAGTCGTATCAATCATGACGTGTGACGAGAGCCACGCGCGAACCCGTGATGATCCGTCTTGACCGGAAGTATACTCTTTAACTGTGACCGGAAGCAATCTTTACCTGCCCACGACTAAAACCCCCACACGAGCGCTCACAATTCGCCCTGGAGATATTTTGGTCGTTGGCCATAACTGGACATGAGATGATGGTCACTCGGTTGCCTCAGGGGAAAACACGAGAATGATGGAGTGGCCACAAAATTGTCTGCGTGCTGTCATGTTTAGAGAAAATCCACTTAAGAATACGGGCTAAAAATAAAAAAAGCATTGCGGAGTCCAAGCTAACAAGCAAGATGTATCGTCTCGTCTCTGGGGACACAGTTGAAGCTACAAATTAGGTCTGCTGATTGAAATAAAAAAGACTGGCAAGTGTGCGTAAGGGTTGTCTACTCGCAGTGGGCTATGCAAAATAATTGTAACAAGAGTGTACGTTACGGAAGAACTAGGAAGAGGGGCGGGAAGAGGGCCCACTGTGGCGCCACATTTCCCCTCTGTTTGCAGTTTTGGCGCCAGTTCGGATTAAGAATAATTTATACCAGGATTTTGTTTGTTTTGCTATTCTGTTTCGTTTTGATTTTTGTTTCTTTGTCTAATTGTTTGTTTGGGGTTGTTTTTTGTGGGGGGGGGGGTTGCTTTGTTTTTGTTTGTTTTCTTTTTGTTTTTTCACAAAGCTGTGTACTTTATCAAATCAATTATGGCATATATGGCATGGACAAGATTGTGTAATCACCATTGTCATCTTCACTATCATTTCGGTGTCTCGATTATCATGATTATTTCCATCTTTACAACAGTTACCATCAACAAGTTGACCCATCTTGAAGAGTGTATGTATGCAATTGTTGCTGTTGCTGAAAAAAAAAACACCAAATAAACAACAAAAGAAAAAATCATGTATAATAAAAGAGCAAATAAAAATTAAATTCCCCGCGATAATTCATTCATACATTCAAATCTTTATTTGCTCCTTATTGTTTATTGCGCATTCATACTCAATACTCATTGCTTAGAACTAGAATAATATGAGACATACTTACCCTTAGATTTCCAGTGCTCGTGATATAAAAATGCATTTTGTCCGAAAAGACATTTTAAATAATATTATTATTATTTTGGCCTGGATTTTCAATTTTTTAAAAATCATTAAATTTTTCATAATTATAATGATATAATATTATGAAGCATTTAGTAACAAAGGTAACTCCAATTTTTCCCAAGCTGAAGGAAGAAGACCGAATGATATTTAAACAATAATGATAATACTTTTTTTTAAAGAAGAAAAAAAAACAGAAAAAAAGAAAACAAGAAAACAAAAACTGAAGTTTAATCCAGCATTGTAGATTTAGTCATGCTGCTAACAATCATGTGCTTTAAAAAGAAAATTGTATTTTGTGCCTTTTCAACTCGCAGAATAACGTTGAACTCGGGTACATGATACCTTTGCCCGGGACGACATAATGAAAGGAACGACTCCTTTGCTCCACACCTCACTAGATCTAAACGACTGCTAAACGTGTCCTTGACTTGCACTAGTGAAATTCCTCAGAAAAATATTGCGCAAAATTAATAACTAGAATTTTTCGGCAAAGGGAGTGTGTCATTGGACGTAGAGCGGGAAGTATCCCAGTCTACCACGAGTTTGTTTTCCTTCTTGGTATTGAAAAAGAAGACTGAAACAGAGAGAAGAAAGATAGTTATAATCCCACTCTTTTTTCAGGATTGCGGGTTTGGAATGTAATGTGAGGTGAGGAATAATTGTGAGGCAGCGTGGTGGAATCAGGCTCTCGTCAATTTTTGGGCATGTAGAGTTATTGGTATCATCTTAAAGCTTGTTCACTTGTCTTTATTTCTATGAAAAAATATCCATTTATCTTAAATACAAGTTGAGATATTTGCGAAAGAAGGAGGTGGGGGTCACCTGTTTTCAGATGTAAAATTAGTGAGAAAATGGCCGCCAAAGATTAGTTATTTCTTAGCTTAAGAGTCCGTGGTAGCTGAAAATTTACATCTTTTGTGCCTTTAATCAAGGTTTTTCAGAAAAATCCACACTGAAATGAGATTTTCAATAGACATGAAAGGTGTTGAGCCAAAAAACAAAAATTTTATAAAAATTCACAAACCAGCGGAAAAATGCAAGTTTCTTCACTTTGATTATTTTGACGAGAGCCTGATTCCACCACGCTGCCTCACAAGTTAAAACGTCCGAAAAAATACTACCGAGCACTTTGGGAGACGTGGTGGGGGTTGTATTAGGACGTGAAAGGAAGAGGTGTTTGTGTGTGTGTGTGTGTGTGTGTGTAGGGGAGGGGGGGCAAAACAACGCTTATATAGTAAGAAAACATCATTCTAGTCTTAAAATGACAAACAAAATGAACAAATTAACAGATAAAAGACACCC
>NW_004798403.1:125250-155170 GCF_000002075.1 Aplysia californica
GAGGTGGTGGAGATTGGTGGGGGTGGGGGTTGAGGGGAATGAAGAGAATGACGGAGGGAGAGAGGGGAGTGAAGAGAAAGATGGGGGAAGGGGGGAATGAAGAGAAAGATGGGAGGGTGGGGAGGGGGGGGTTAAGTGAGCAGTGGCCCAATTGGTACTGCGGGACTGTAAGTAAACGTCACTGGTAGCAAAATAAAAAATGAAGAGAGAATTGGGGCTTATTTTTGTTTTTGTTTTGTTTTGGGTGTTTTTTTGTTCTTGTTTTTGTTGTTGTTGTTGTTGTCGTTGTTTTTGTTGTTGGAATTTTGTTGTTCATTTTTATTTTTGTTGTTGTTTTTTCTTCTTTTTTTGAGGAGGGGGGGGGGGGGTACAAAGTCCACCACTGGACGCGCCGAGTAATTCAGAGTAAAAAAAAGACAGGAAGAAAAAACAAGAGAGGGGGGGGGGACAATTGTTCAGTGCTGGCAGAGGAAAATATTAAAGGGTTGGTGGGGGTGGGTTGTGGGGACTGAATGAGGTTGGGGTGGAGGAAGTGGGGGGTAGTTAAAGTTAAAGAGTAAGGCTGAGGTGTGCACGCGAATGTGCGCAACGAAAAAAAAAAGGGAAAAAAAATTACTGGAAGAGGGAGGCGAGGTGAGGCGGGGTGGGTGGGTAGGGGTGGGGATGGGGGCCGTGGGGCGTTCCAGGTGAAAAAAAACCTCAAACTCGAATGAGGAAGACGTGGAGTTGAGCCCAGCTCCCTAGAGCGCTACGTGCGCTCCTCAAGTTCAAGGCCTGTTGTATATATAAAGGGCTGACATCAAGGAAGGCAGCACCGAGGTCTGCCGTCTTGGGTTGTGCTTCCTTGCACCAGTATTTCCACCACGGTAAGGCGCACGTTGATAACCACAACTGTTTCATTCACAGAGAGAACTTTATTTCTCACAAAAGTTTCTTTTCTATCAAGATAAGGTTACACTGCATACAGAATTGATAATATTTCTTGCACCAGTATTGAGAGAGAGAAATAGAGAGAGAAAAGAGAGAGAAAAGAGAGAGAGATAGCGAGAGAGGGAGAGAGAAAGAGAGAGAGAGATAGAGGGAGAGGGAGAGAGAGAGGGGGAGAGAGAGACAGAGAGAGAGACAGAGAGAGAGAGAGAGAGAGAGAGAGAGAGAGAGAGAGAGAGAGAGAGAGAGGGAGAGAGAGAGAGAGAGAGAGAGAGAGAGAGAGAGAGAGAGAGAGAGAGAGAGAGAGAGAGAGAGATAGAATGGAAATATTTTTTCTATCTGTATAGAATTAATGTTTTAATGAATGTTTCTAGTTACTCACGTTTCAACTTTATTTTGACTGTTCGTGAATTTTTATTGCATTGTATATTTTTAGTGAACACATTTTCAACCTCACTGCGAGACTGTTTTTCTGGTATAAAATTTTACACATATGCATTTATATTATATGTATAATACTTTGTTTTACGTACACATTTGTGTCGATTAATTTTTAAGATGTGATGTCTTTTTCATTGTAATGCGCATTGAGCATCTTTTAGGAAATGGAAATGCGCAGTATAAAGGCTATTTATTATTATTATTATTATTTCCACCACAGTACGGCGCAAGTGATAACCGCGACTATTTTATTCACAGACAGAACTATATTTCTCACAAAAGTTTATTTTCTTATAATCATGAGGCCACATTGATAACTAAAATAGCTTTGATTACATGTAGAACTAGTGCAGTTATTCCTCGCACCAGTTTTTCAACCACGGTAAGGTGCACATTGATAACCACAACTGTTTTATTCATAGATAGAACTAAGAATTGTTCACAAACTTGTATTTCCCATCACGATAACGTCACACTGATCACGAGAATATTTCCTTATAAATATATAATATATTTTCCTCTGAATAATATTTTTCATTATGCATGATAAGGTTACTCTGATCACGAGAATTGTTTTAACCATAGGTAGAACTAATATTACAATCCTCACAAAAAGTTAATTTCCTCATAATGATGAGGCCACATTGATAACTAAAACAGTTTTGATCACTCTCCTGCACCAGTATTTCCAACATGGTCGGGCGCACGTTGATAACCACAACTGTTTTATTCACTGGTAGAACCTGTATATTCCTCACAAAAGTTATTTTCGATCAAGATAAGATTGCACTACATATAGAATTGATATATTTCTATCCCTTGCACCAGTATTTCCACCGCAGTCAGGCTTCCATTGGTAACCACAAATGTTTGATTCCCAGAGAGAACTAACAATTTATTATTTTCTCTCAAAAAAAGTTTATTTCCAGTCATGATGAAGTTACACTGATTACGAGACCACGAGTAAAACTTTTCATTGTGTATTTTATAAAATATTTTTTGTAAATGTTTTGCGGCACTCGCAACTGCAAAAGGTCATAAATATGAGCGAGCGGTAAAAACTAAACATTTTCAGTTGGTAGATCCAGGTTATTTTGAATTTTGCCCAGGTGGCAGCCGATTGTTGGGCCACCAACGGATCTTTAACGTGCGAAACTTGCACACGAAACCTCTGAGATGTTCGCCCTTGTCCGAGAAGGCGAGGTATAATCTTACCTACCATAAGATCCGGGGTTTGGCTGAAAGGTAGCAATAAGAAGGAGCCAAGGAGTGGCAGTAGAAAGGTTGCAGAAAGAGCCAGGACCCCAAGGAAGGGGGCAAAGGGGGTGAGGGGGATTGGGACAAAAGTGGAGACGAAAGCAGACGACAGAACATTGTTACAGGGCAGGAAAGGATGTGAAAGGAGAAAACTTTATAGAAACAACTTTTCCGTCACTATCCGGATTCGAATCCGGGACCTGTTGAATAAGAGGCGAACACCTAAACCTCTTGGCCACGATAGCCCCCAGGTAAAACTAATCCTCACTAACGTTGGTTTCTTTGGGTTTAAAAAAAAAATCCCATTACGGTAAGGCGCACATTGATAGAGACAGGTAAAACACTTAATGTATATCCCATCGTGATTAGGTTACACTGATCATAAGAATTTTTATTTTGTAACAACAGTATTTTACCATCATTATAAAATTACACCGATCAGGACAATTTCATTACAAAATTATATTTTCCATCATGAAAAGGTTACAATGGTCGCGACAACTGTTTTTCATTCACAAAGAAAGCTTATGTATTCCTCACGAAGTTTGTTTCATTTGTTTGTTTGTATGTTTGTTTGTTTTACGTCACGGTTAGGTAAGGCATACATTGATAGCCACAAATGTTTTATTCACAGGTAGAACTACTGATATTATATTCCATCCTCACCAAATTATTTTTTCTTACGTCCTAATGATATAGCTACATTGATAATAACAACAGTTTTAATCACTTTTTTAAACTACTGTTTTCTTTACTAAAGATTTTTAAATCGGTAAGAGTAGACTTCGACCGCCACCTGGGCAATATTCAAAATTAAGTCCTACCAAAACGAAAAATATTTAACGTGTCCAGGGCGCTCATGACCCTATTATGCAGTTGCGAGCGCCGTAAAACACTTACCAAAACAAACAAAAATAAAAATTTACCCACACCATGGTAAGGGTTACATTCCATTCATAACCCTAACTGTTAATCACAGTAGAACTTTTCAGTAAGCTGTTCAAATGTTCTAATCCTAGAGAGCAAAACTTTTCAGGAGACAGAAAAAAATGACATTCTTGAAATGAGTTGTAGATCTACCTGGATTCTACTTTGTGAAGGATGCATATTCTTGCTTCTTTTTTTTTTTTCTTTTCTTTTTTTTATCTTTTTTTTTTTACAACATTTGCAAATAGAAAAAGATGAACAAAGTCTCCAACACCACACCACCAGATTAAACGAAGAATGTAACAACTACCACATGAAGATCAACATCAACAAAACAGAGACAATGAAAGTAAGCAGAAATCCAGGACCACTCAAGATACACTTCAACAACAACAGTCTCAGACAGGTCCAAGAATTTGTGTACCTCGGAAGTATTCACAGAGGATGGGCGACTGAACAGAGAAATTGAAACTCGAGTACAAAAGGCCAGTACTGTTAGTTACCAGCTTGCTCCACTACTGAAAGATCCTAACATCAACTTCCCCATGACAACAAAACTCAAAATGATCAACACCATATTCACACCAACACTCAACTATCAATGCCAAAATGGACCTCGAACAATACATTTCAGCAAAAAATTACTAGATCTACGTGTGAAATGCAATGTCTTAGAAAAGCAGTAAACAAGACCAGGCGAGACAAAATTAGAAAACAGTAGTCATAGAAATGGTGGGCACAAATGATGTCATGCGACACATCCAACACCAAAGAATCAAATAGTTCGGACATCTCAAGCGATTACCAACACACCATCCAGCACAACGTGCCTACATAAAAAAAATGCAATGGCAACAAGGCTAGAGGGCGACCGAGAAAGACCTGGATAGATGGAGTCACGGAAACATTAACAACTCGTGGCACCCCCCTGACCTAAGCTCTCCGGATGGTGGCTGAGAGACGTCTTTTTCTTCCCGCGACACCCAAAAGGGTACATGTATAAGCAGCGGATAAAAGTAAAGTAAGACAAACTGAATATTGACAAAAGCGACCTGTACAACAAATTAAGAAACTGCTATAAAATATTGGTCCAAAATTTCAAAATATACATCTTTATACATCTGACCACTTGGCGGGCGTAACATTTTCAAAGTTACAAGTACAGCTAATGTTTCCTTACAACAATAATATTTTGATATCGCTCTGTCTCTCTCTCTCTCTCTCTCTCTCTCTCTCTCTCTCTCTATCTATCTATATATATATATATATATATCTATCTATCTGATATATATCTCCCTCCCACCCCCTCTTTACCCCCTCTCCCTCACTTCCTCATTTCCATCTTTCTCTCCACAGAGGATGAAGGTTGCCAGCCTCACCGCTCTCCTCGCTCTCCTCCTTTGCCTCAGCCCCGCCACGGGCTTTGGCTACCCGGGCTATGGCTATGGCTATGGTGGCTACGGGGGTTATGGTGGCTACGGAGGCTACGGAGGCTATGGGGGCTACGGGGGCTACAGTTTGATACACCCAGGAATTGGCGGATACGGAGGATTTGGCGGTCTGGGTATGGGGTATGGAGGATTTGGTGGAATCGGAATGATTGGCGGAGGATTCGGCGGTGGATTCGGCGGCGGATTTGGCGGCGGAATGGGAGGACTTGTGAGTGAGATAGATCGATAGATAGATAGATAGATAGATAGATAGATAGATAGATAGATAGATAGATAGATGAAAGGATGGATTGTGGGTGGAAAAGTAAAGGAAATCATATATTATGGAATAAAAGGGGAAAAAATCCTTTGCGTCTATTAAAGTTTTTGGGTAGCGTCTTTGATGGTTTCTGTGAATGACGTTATGCATGATGTCATAAGTTAGTACAAAGACAATGACATGAGCTGAAAAGCAATAGTGCACATTGCCAGTTGGATACATTTGTTGATACATTTGTTTATATTTGTTGATACATTTGTTGATACATTTGTTTACATTTGTTGATATATTTGTTGATACATTTGTTTACATTTGTTGATACATTTGTTGATATATTTGTTTACATTTGTTGATATATTTGTTTACATTTGTTAATACATTTGTTTACATTTGTTGATACATTTGTTTACATTTGTTGATACATTTGTTTACATTTGTTGATACATTTGTTTACATTTGTTGATACATTTGTTGATACATTTGTTGATACATTTGTTGATACATTTGTTGATACATTTGTTTACATTTGTTGATACATTTGTTTACATTTCTTGATACATTTGTTTACATTTGTTGTTACATTTGTTTACATTAATTTGTTGATACTTTTGTTGATACATTTGTTTACATTTGTTGATACATTTGTTGATACATTTGTTGAGACATTTGTTGATACATTTGTTTACATTTGTTGATACATTTGTTTATACATTTTGTTGATACATTTTGTTGATATATTTGTTTACCTTTCTTTACATTTGATGATACGTTTGTTTACATTAATTTGTTGATACTTTTGTTGATACATTTGTTTACATTTGCTGATACATTTGTTTACATTTGTTGATACATTTGTTAATATTTCTTTACATTTGATGATACGTTTGTTTACATTTGTTGATACTTTTGTTGATACATTTGTTGATATAGTTGTTGATATATTTGAGGCTCGGTCGATTAATGAAAGCGTTAATATACTCATACATCAAATTCATCCTTTTTTTCTGAAGGCAAAAGACCAAACCTGCAAAGCGGAATAATCATTTAGTTGGTTGTTCAAATTATGTCAAGACGGAAATTTGTGCCCCTCTATAAAGTAAAAACCTAATCTCTTTCTAAATGTATCAAAATAATGTATTATAAAAGGTATCAATATAATGTATCAAAATAATGAACCAAATTATGTAACATATTAATGTATCACATGTTAGAAATGTATTTTTTTAAGTGTGTGTGTCTTAAATAATATGTATCAACTTAATGTATCGAAAGTATCTAACTAATGCATGAAATTATAAATTAACAATAATTTATTAACTGTATCAAATGTATACAGAAAGTATCAAATTAATGAATCGAATGTAACAAATTAAGGTATCAAATTAATACGTCTTATGTATCAAATTAATGTATTATTTATTATGTATCAAATTAATGTATCAAACTGGCCAAGCATGAATAAATGGTTAATAATAGTAATACACAATGGGTAGAAAGGACTACAAAAAGAAAAGAAAAAAAACTTTTTGTCTCTGTTTCAGTTCCTGGGTGAAATCTTTGACGACTTAATGGAGGAGATGGAAAACATGGTAAACGATGACGATGATAACGGTGATAACGGTGATAACGGTGATAACGGTGATAACGGTGATAACGGTGATAACTACGACAACAATGGCTCCTACTGAGAAGCTGTAAGTCTTCGAACGAACACACTGTCAGCAGCAGAAGAACATCTAACCTTTGATCAACAGAACATCCTCAAGCAATATTATGACAACTTCCTTGCTCCAGTCACAGCCTTAGTCTCTCTCTCTCTCTCCAACAACCCTCGGTGTTTACGGAATAAAATCAACGTAATTTTGTACAACTTGCGCTTCGTTTTGAAATTACGTAAAGGGTGTAGGTGTGTGTGTGTGTGTGTGTGTGTGTGTGTGTGTGTGTGTGTGTGTGTGTGATTGTGTGCGTACATGTGCATGTGTGTGTGAATATGTGTGTGTGTGTGTGAATATGTGTGTATAATTATTATGTGTGAGTGCGTATGTGCGTATGTATGTGTGTGTGTGTGTGTGTGCGTGTGTGTGTTTGTGTGTGTGTGTGTGTGTGTGTGTGTGAGTGTGTGTTTGTGTTCGCACGCGCGCGCCCATGAGTATGTACGTTTGTGCTTGTGCTTTGACTTGAAATCACGTTGTGTGTGTTTGACAAGATCTAGTGTGTGCATATGTGTGTGTGTGTATGTGTGTTTGTTGAGACATTTTACGCTCCCATCAGCACTATTTGGGTGACTTAAAAGGCGGGCTGCTTTTTTCCTTGTCTTTGCCTGCCGGGGCCAACTTAGGCTGAATGAGATAATGTCTTCTGTGTGCAACAACGAAGGGCCATACACTAACATTAGTTTATAAAGGGGAAAAAAACCCAACAAACTGTTTGTTCTGACCAATACCTTGCAAAAAGTAAGTGCTCATTGATACATGTAGTACGTTCTAGTGTGGAACACTTGCGTCTGTGGTATAGCGGTGAGGCGCTTAGCTGTCGCACGCATAAGACCTGAGTTCGATTGGAAAGAGTTTTTAATAAGGGAGTGCTTATTTAGGCCAGATATGGTCAAAATAACCCCCCCCCCCCCCCCGAACATAACCTTATTTAGGCCACATATGGGCAGAATAATGAAATCCCTCCAACCTAACCTTATTTAGGCCACACACACACACACACACACACACACACACACACACACACACACACACACACACACACACACACACACACACACACACACACTTGATTGACACACACACACACACACACACACACACACACACACGCACAGTTGTGGTTTATAAAACGCAGGCTGACCCATGGACAGCTAGAAAAAGAAATGAAAAAGTCTTGCTTGAAACAAAAGGCAGACGACAGCTCTTGACGAACGAACGAAAGCGACATGCAAATTTCATTGGACACACAATGCGGAAAGAGTGGAGAATATAGCAACAACAGGCAAGTTTTATGGAAAGAGGGGCAACGGCGGATAGAGGGAAAAGATACTTGATAGGTTGACAACATGGCTGGGAAAAGCAAGAACAGCAGACACTAGCGCTGCAACGCAAGACAGATTGAAGTGGAAGTCCATGATCGCCCACGCCAGTCGACAAGACAAAGGATGATGATGGTGATATATGTTTTATAACACTGTGTAGTAGTAGTATAGGGTTTTACGGCGCTCGCAACTGCGAAAACATAGAGAACGCCGATTTCGGAGACTGACTCAGTAAGCGCCGATAGGTATAAAAATTCCCTTATGATTTCCAACTTGCCCCACATAGATCTGGCAGACTGCAGGCGGCTTTAAACTCGGATCGGAGTTGTCGGCTTTATCGGAATCCAAACTACATTCTTATTACGCCGAAAAACTGGGAAGGGCGTCTCGCTGTCAACTCACCACCGCAGTGATTTCTTGTCGTATTTCATTTTTTAACAGTGAAAATGAGACTTCTTCTTTAACTCACATTTTGTTATGAACTGTTTTCACTGTTATTAAAAATGGAGGTACGACAAGAAAGCACCGAGGTCGCGAACTGTCAATGCCGTCTCGCCGTCGCCAACTCGGGTTCAGCGGTTTGTGTGACGTAACCCGACTGGACTAGGGACAATTTTAAATGGTCATTTCAGAGCTGGTGCTTCGCGGTAGACAAAAACTAATTACATTTTTTAAATCAGCATCGTCAAAATAGGGTGGTCACCGAGCAGAATTGCATTTTAAGCAATATTTAAGAAAATTAGTGTTTTTTCCCCAAAAAATATTATGCTTCATGAATACCAGCTGTGTTGTGGTGTAATTAATTTTAATTTTTTTCTTACATCTTGCTCTAGGTATCTCGGCTTTACTGTGTCAATAGAGTGTGATTTTGAAGAGACGAGGCCTGTGTAGTTTTTCGTTGTGCGTCTAGCGATCTGCTTATCTGGCTGTGTCGTGTCTTGTCAAAATGGATGTCGATTTACAATAATAATAATAATAATAATAATAATAATAATAATAATAATAATAATAATAATGAAGATCATTTCTATAGAGCCCACTCCCGTGTAAACACAGCTCTGGGCGCTTTACATAAAAATACATGTACGAACAATATTCACGCACGCGACACAAACACAAAAATACACACACTCATACACACACACACAAACACACACACACATACACACACACAAACACACACATACACACTCACGAACACATAACACGCACACATGTGCACACACATGTACGCCAAACACACACACACACACACACACACACACACACACACACACACACACACACACACACACGTATCTACTTGCTTATCAAACGCACACGCCTACACGTCGTCACGAAATGAGCATAAAATAATCTACACAATGCAATTCACAAAATACATAAATGGATACATAGTCATTTACATAACATTGTATTGAACCTGAATCTACAGACAAAAAAAGATGTCATTAAATGTATCTTTAAAGATTTTTAAAAATTTAGACTCAGATGTTGTATGTCTCAAGGGTTGGGGAAGAGAGTTCCAAACTGACGGAGCAAAGTGGGCGAACGATCTTTCAGCTAATTTTTTACCCCCTTTTCTAGGAACTCTTAAAAGATACTGATCGCCTGATCTTAGTGATCTAGATGGAACATAAATCAGGATGAGATCACTAAGATATGAGGGAGCTTTGTTATTGACACATTTATGACATAATATTGCAATTTTATATGACATTCTACCGGACAAGGGAAGATAATCTCTCTCCTCTCTCTCTCTCCCTCCCTTTCTCTCCCTCCCTCTCACCCTCTCCCTCCCTCTCCCCCTCTCTCTTCCTCTCTCTCTTTCCCCCTCTCTCCCCCTCTCTTCCCCCCCCCTCTCCTCCTCTCCCCCTCCCCCTCTCGGATGATAAGTCCATTCTTGTAAATTTGTAATCACTCAAGACCTAGAACTAGATTCTAGATACGGTAGATGTAGGCAGACTAGACAACAGTAGATCAATGCAACGCGAGCTTAAAGGGATCGGCAATAGGCGTCCTCTATGTGGAGTCAAGCAGACACCTACTGGCGCCTGTCCGAGTCGATCTTCAGCCGCTTAAGTTTCGGCTTTCTTTGTGTTATCGCCCTACGGTCATATGAGTATGAGCGCTAACACTGTGTGCCATATTTTGGCTCAATGGATTCTCCTTAGAGAAAAATTTCACATTTTGTGAAACATCAAAATACAGTTTCTATTCCTGCTAAGGCACAAGTGCGTGTCGCATTTCTTGCGGTGGACAGATCGCTACCCTAGAATTACAAAGTCCCATCTGCTCAATAACTAGTTTTGAGAAATTTGACGTTTTAAAAAAATTCAGTTTTACAAGACGTCAAGCTTTTTCGAATGCAATTCTTTGAATATCCTGATACATGTACTGACTCCGGATAACTTTACGATTTTGATCAAACATTTGGTGTCTGACCTCATGGTATTAGAAACTCAAAACGGCCAAAAACGTCAGATAAAAAATTTTAATTTTAAGGCAGCAAGATTACTTTCCAGTGCATCGTTGGCGCACTGTAGTTGACCACTCGGGGTGGTGCTCAACTCCACCAGAGCGCAAATCTGGAGCAGGATTTCTCCTCTTGTTTGTTTTGGAAAGTGTTTTTCGGCGCTCGCAACTACATACGGTCATATGGGCGCGCGGGACACACTATTTAATTAAACATTTTCAGTTTGTAGGAAATTTTGAATTTTGCCCGGGTAGCGGCCGAAGCCTACTCTTATCGTTTTTGGACCCCCATGGGATCTTTAACGTACGCTACTTGCACACAGAACCTCCGATCCTACCAGAAGATCAGGGGTGAGGCTGAAAGACAGTAGCAGTAAGGAGCCAAGGAGTGGCAGTAGAAAGGCTGTAGAACGAGTCAGGAGCCAAGAGGAGGGGGCATAGGAGGTGAGGGGGTGGAGGCCGAGAGTGGAGACGTGAGTAGACAATAGAACATTGTTAGAGAGAAGGAAAAGATGTGAAAGGAGAACATTTATTTAGGGAAGAAAATTTGCCATACGGATCCGAACCTGTGATCTTTTGAATGAGAGCCGAATACTTTAACCTCTAGGCCAAGAGTGCCCCCTTCTCCTCTTGATTGTGCGGGGCATGGATAGTCCAGGACTCTTCAGTGATGGACGGTCAATAGTGCAATTGACCAGGACCAAAGCAGCGGCAACTTTTACTTGACTTTAGTCAAGATTCACGGGCTCGAGCTGCAGCAGCAGATGAAAATGGCGCTTTTGCCACAACCATGCATTAACAAGGGCAATCTGTAGTGTGTGCATCAAAGAATATGATATGCATGTACCGTACTCACCGGCAAAAGTAATGCGAATTCACATGACACTAGAAGAGGAGAGTAAATTGAAGCAATGTTTTTATAGAGAGAAACAGGTTTGAGGTTGTCTAAAATTGCATAAATTAATGCTTGAGAGTTGGGGATTTGCCTAGGGACAGATTTTGTTATTCGGCATCAATGACCTTGACCTTGGGGCTTAAGTTCCAGTCAGTATCTGGTATGGCCTCCATTAGCGTTGATGACAGCAGTGCAATGGGGGTGAATAGAGTGGACCAGGCGATTGATTTGGCAATTGGGGACCTGCACCCACTCCTAAAGAATAGCAGCACCCAGTTGTGCAGCGGTCCGGGGTCTGGGCTGGAGTTGGTTGAGACGCCTCTGAAAGATGTCCCAACGGTGTTCTATTGGGTTCACATTTGGTGATCGGGGTGGGTGAGGCATGGTGGGTATGTTGCTCTGCACCAGGAACTGCAGGGTAGCACATGCTGTATGAGGCCGGGCGCTATCCTGCTGAAAGAAGTGGTTTTGATGTCTCTGGATAAACGGAGCAACAAGGGGCTGCAGGACTTTGTTGATGTAGCCCTGCGCCGTCACTCCGTTGCCACGTCTAGGTCTTAAATTTTGGAAGACTATGGGGCCCAGTCTTTGACTGATACCGATTGTGCCCCATTTCATCTCGTTTAGGCCTCTCCACGGGTCTCTCTCCCAGATGTTCTCGTCAGAGTAGTGTTGTCCGGGGCGGAGCCAAATTCGGACCCGTCAATTGTCAGGATCGATGCAGAAGCGACTCTCGTCACTAAATATCCCACGCTGCCCTTGTCGATGACACCAGTTAACGTGCTCTCTGCTCCGGACGCCGACAACGCAGCCCCTTGGCCATAAGTCGACGGCGTATGGTGCGGGCACTCACGACTCTATCGTGCATTCCTATGGTGTTCTGGGCTGTTTCAGAGGCAGACAACCGTAGATCTCGACGATGCTGACGCACGACGAAGCGGACTTGGGCAGCTGTTGTCAGTCGAGGTCTTCCGCTT
Organism: Aplysia californica; assembly: GCF_000002075.1. Taxonomy (NCBI): domain Eukaryota; kingdom Metazoa; phylum Mollusca; class Gastropoda; order Aplysiida; family Aplysiidae; genus Aplysia; species Aplysia californica. The sequence continues at coordinate 137,897 of NW_004798403.1, forward strand.
CTTTGGAGGTCTCTCGTGGAGTCGGTTGCCTGTAATCTGTTTTGCAGGCGGTAGACAGTGCTGGCATGCACTCCCGGGACTGTTGCCACCTGCTGAGGGCTCCCACCGGCTTGAAGACATCCAATTATAGCTCTTTCTCGATTTTCCGCAGATAATCTTGGCATCTTGATAGTCGTACTATGTAACACTCAATCAAACATTCTAGGGCACAGAATTTATAGGCCCGACCAACTTAACATGTGAGCAAAAATTCACGATTCAATTCACGTTTTAATTGCGTACCATTGAGAGGGTTGCTTTGTTGTATTGTTTGATGCATAAGCGGCCAATTTACGTGTTGTGCTTTTTAAATGGAGCCATTCCAAATAACAAGAACACTTGTAAATAGAGACAAATGAAAACAACTCACGAAAGTACTCAGTTTTGTTTTCTACACTCTGTGTTACTTTTTTCGCGTTATTTAGGCCGGTCAGTATACACGTAACAGCGCTGGTATTTCATGGGGAACTTGTAAAGGGCATTTTTATTATTTTTACTTTAGTAAGAGTTTTACGTCACTTTCAGCACAATAAGGTCATATAAGTGCCGAAGATTAGAGGTGCTACAACTACAAGCGAATAACAAACATGACAAGGAGGAGGAGAGATGCAGACGATAGACGTTTGATAGGGAAAAAGGAGCAAACCACACCAGAGCACCCGCCAACCACCCACTTGTAAAGGGCAGGGAGACAGTCGATGAGTGAACTTCGTGTACTCTCCCATGATCCGGGGAAGTGGGATCCCAATAAGTATCTTGTTCTTTACATCCCACCGCTAGGCCTCGTTTCGCACCTCAGGGCCAACATATTATGGGGAAATGAGATAAACCGACTAGTTGTACCATCTCACCCCCACAGTGTTTAAGTCCAAGCGGGATTTTTGAGTCGGAGGATTCCCTTTTTTGACTCTTCAGCTCCTTCTCTCTTGTGAGCGGGCAACCCTTGAGTCTATTTGCCCTGACGGTTTCTGTGAAGCATACGTGTCCTGGGACTGCATGGCTTTGGCAAGGATGAGACTGGTGAAAAAATGTCACTGAACATTTTGTAATTATCGTTTTTGAGGATATCCGCTGCATCGTCATCACCACAGAACATCCTACCCCATGTTTAACTCTGAGGCGGCATGAATGTTGTTCTCAATCCTTTCTTCGTTGATAAATTCCACTCCACGAAATATTCAAAAGGGCTCCTCACTTTGCCTTCCCCAGGGGCCATCTCCAAGTCACCAGAGAATAGAGACCCAGGTGGAGATAACTGCTCTCTGACCACTCACTTCTGCTGCCTTGTTGTTCAAAGCCCAAACTCCCCTTAGTTGAGCAAAAGGAATGAGGTCCCCATCTTCTGAGTTACTGACGTCAAGCAAAACAAACAAAACGTTACCTTAAACATTTGACACCAGTGGAAACCACATTTCAGAAGAGTGCCACAGATGTTATCACCAGCCAGCTGTTCAGGTGTAGTCCAGTTTAGGGGGGATTTTTTAAATTGTTTATTGCAGTTTCTTAATGGTGGTAAAAGATGCATGTGCTCAAGAAATATTTTGTCAAAATTAAATTATAAATGTTGAAAAACAACAGTAAAAGATGCATCATGATAACTTCGCTTTCTGAGTTTTAAACAGTTGAACAGCTTGCTGACATGCTCATTTCTTCAGCTCAGAATGCTCTTTCCTTCAGCACAGAAGCAGTAAAAAGGAGTGAATACTCTTAAACCACTGCTGCCCTAAACGCCAGATGGCGTAATGGGTAGTAAGTAAGTAAGTACTCTTAAACCAAACGAAAACATCTGGAAATTCTTTACTGGGATTCACACCTGTTTAACAACATGACAACAACAACAAAATTTTAAAGAAATAAAAACAAAAAAACAGGTGTATAAACCCACCCCAGCACTGTTGCTTTTCAGACCATTAGTACCCCCCCCCCCCAACCAGGGCTGTGCTACTGACTGAAGTTGTCTTTAGGCCATTCCCAAAGGGGGATATCAAAATTAACATGTTTTTATGCACTGTAGAATTGTAAATGGGCTGTGTTATCAATGCCATACTGTGTCGGAACAACATATGGGGAACTGCTGCTTTTTCTTTCCTCCTCATCCTTACTATCGTCATGAGTCATATTTCCTCTCCTTCTTTTGTAGTTTGTCACTCTCTTGTGAACTGCTATTTCCGCGTTACCTTGACAGTCGAAGCACACTTTCGGCTGTTGAGGCTAAGGAGGTGAGCAGAGTAAGCTTGATTCCCCGTTTTGACATTTACCCCTTGGCGCTCACATGTCATGACCTTATGCAGTTGCGAGCGCCGTAAAACCTTACTAAAACTAAGACCTTCAGCCAAAACACAGAAAGACAGTAAATGACCAAACAAACACACACACATACTATTAAAAGCAAGACCGATTTATCTCACTTAAAATAATCTTATGGGAAATAAAATAAAAAAGAGGTCAACTAAGTTTCAAACATCTTGTATTCTCAACTTTTCTCTAGTACACACATACAAAACAGACCACTGGTAAAGACAAATCCCTGTGAAGAATTGAATTGCATCACATCAAACAAATTCCACTAGAATGTAAAAAGTTGATACGACGGGAATAAAAAAACATTATTTTTCACACATTGTATATGTATATTATAGTTCAAATAACCCTTTGTGCATTTAAACCAGTAACAATTTTTTAAAATGAACGAAATACACCATTTACAGGGAGTTGGGACTTACAAGATTGTCATAAAAATCAAATAGAGATAAAAGATAGTATTCAAGTATAAATATTTCGTACTAAAACAAAACACTAGTTTGCTTTTTTTTTTTGTTCTTACAACAAAGTACACACAGTTGATACAGTATCAGTCCTCAATGCCTACTGACGCGCAGTATCAGAACAGAGGTGCCAACTGGCTTCAATACAAATTCTGAACTTTTCAAATCATGTGAAAATGTGTGGTGACTGGTGAGTGAGGACTCAATATTATGAATCATATTGTAAAATAAAACTTGCCTATAAACTATATAATATTATAACATGTGCAATTTCTGGACAATTTCAGAAATCTAGATTTTCAGAATTATTCGGAAAATCTGTTCTTTTGTCATAAGTATGAGTGATTTTAGAACTAGTGTTTGAAGACAACTTGCAAAGACATGAACTTCAAAGTAAAAAGTGAAACCAGCTCTTCATCATCCAGTCATTTCACTGAATTTCTACAAGATTCAGTCTCACGACAAGCAGCAGATGAACCCAAGGAGTATCTGTCCTCACTTCTTTAAAAAGCCCACTTGGTTGAATTCAGAATCAGTCTTACATAACAGACCAAAGTTCATCAAACACCAGAAGAAATATTCTGTTCTGGCAAGTATGGTTAGGGTTAGAGTAAAGAGTAAAGAGAAGCATAACAATACAATAATGGCCATTCAGTACAGGAAAAGCAAGATAGACGGACGGGATCGACAGATGGAAAGAATAGAAGAAAGACCTTCGAGTGGTGCCGTCTATCCATCCATACAAGAGGTTCTCAGAGCTGAGAGACAGGAAACTTAACCCCCCAAAAATTAACAGTGGTGGAACAGCTGATCACCCAAAAAGAATGCGATGCCTGTATTTTCACACATCTGTATTATAGTGAGAGGCATGAAAGACTAAATTTCAGCAGTGGGACAAATGTTTTAAGACAACTACAGTAGAATTTAGAACTTAAATAGGGAAACACATTGACAGAAAAAACAGACTTGTCAAAATATTAGCTAAAATTACAGACAGAACAAGGAAGAAATCTAATTACTAAAGAACTTTCTAGCCAGAATACGATCCCGTTGTACATGAATTTTTTTCAGGTTGGCATACTCAGTAAATAGTACACCTAAAATCTAAGTGTGATGATGATATCAAATACAACAAACTGGAGGTTAAACCTTAATTACTACCACTATGCCACCTCCCAAAGGGACCTCAATCAATTAAAGAATTAAATTGAATAGACTAGATCAGGTCCACATTTCTTCAGTTTATTTCTACTTTTTCACCAGCTCATGGTCCTTGAACGATAAAAAAATCTCTTTATATATGTGTCACAATGCGGTGGAATCAGGAGCTTGTCAATTTTTTGGCATATGTAGTGATTGGTATCATCTTAGAGCCTGTCTATTTCCCTTGCTTTCGATGAAAACAATGCTCATTTATCTAGGATACATGTTGAGATATTTGCGGTTGAAGGAAGCGGGGTGGCCTGGATTCAGAGGTAAAATTAGCGAGAAAATGGTTGCCAAAATTTAGTGCTTTCCTTAGCTTAAAAGCGGATGGAAACTGAAAATGTACATCTTTTATGCATTTAATCAACATTTTTCAGTAAAATCCACACTGAAATGCGTTTTTATTGGGCATAAAATGTATTGAGCCGAAAAACAAAAAATTCGGAAAGCCTGTGGAAAAAAGCCAGTTTCATCACTTTCAATATTTTGACAAGCGTATGATTTCACCACGCTGCCTCAAATATAAATTTCTGTTAGTGATCAATACCACGGCTACAACAATGTTACCAAAATTGTCCAAATTACTGTAGATCTAGGTCCCAATTAGTATCACTAAAAGAGCACCACCAAAAAAAAGACTAGTCAAGATTACAGTCCATGACAGATGGAAAAATATTTATTGTTAAAAGAGGTTGAAAATTTTCGTGGAAAAACTTTCTCGTATGTTGCTTCTGACAAAAATTGTACATTCACACAGATGGTCACAGTACAGTGGAATCCTGTTATAATGAGAGGAAGGGGACCTGTGCCAAATGTCCGTTATAGCAAGATACTCGTTATATGGGATCCAGTAATAAATTCAAGGGAAATAGTAAAGTATGCTTAAATCTATGAGTCTGGTTTTCGGTTTATTTCTTTTTGTAATCTCCCCTGATAATGATTTGGTTCAACATGACCTTTAAGTCTTACTTGATCAAAAATCGAATCAGGTATCTTTCTCTAGCGCTAGCGATGTTGACAGTTCGGCGTTGGCGATCAGAAAGAAAATTCTCTAGGCTAACTCGCCCATTGTGTTGTCCCCTACCCCACCACACAATGTGGTGTGTTCCATCTGCTTGCACACAATGGGAACGTACCACATCCCGTCCACGTCACACATTCGCTCTGTCCGTCACAGTACAGCACTAGGACCTCTCCATCCCCGCATCGGAGAAGTGACAGGCATGGTAGGCCTAGATAATCTAGACTAGGCTGGCCTATCGCACGATGCGTTCTGCTTGTCTGTGCACGCCACACTCTCCCCACTCATTCGCTCCGCCTTCATTGTTGGCACACGTGGGCTCTCCCATTCTTTGTTTCGCAAGATAACCAACAAGTTTCACACTGGCAAGGTTTTTACATGAATAAATGGCATATGCGCTGTGCACAGTAGCAGCTGTATTCCGCTGTAACCGACTCACGTGTTTGTCTGATTACGTTATATTAGTATTTTATGTACAAAGATAAAGAAGTGTTTTTATAACAGACTTCTCGTTACTTCAGGACTCGTTATAAGTGGATTCCACTGTAGTAGATACTTCAGGCTGGGACATAGGAAAAATTATGGGAAACAATTCTTGGTTGAAAAAACTTTCTTGGAAAGGCATGCCAAAGCAAATTTAAAAGTTTACACAGTTGGACTCATTAAACCCGAGCGACCACTCCATTCCACAAAAACTTCAGTTCAATCAAGTTGTTAAAAAAAATCGTTTCTGTCAAACCATAGCAATCATTCCAGGGTAAACGAGTTAATGCAAACGAGTTGATGCATAAAAAATCCAGCCTTCTTTGTGTTGCTGAGGAGCGATATAGCTCATGGCAAGTCAGTGCCACGAAGCCATTCTTTCCCCCCGAGTACACATAGGGTCAGAACCAGGCTGTATTTTCAGAGTTGAAGCGAACTACACAGTTTGTATGCGACATCGGACTGACTGTCTAGCTGCTGTCATCGAGAACGAGGAAGAAGAAGAACCAGGCTGTATTTATGGTTAGTGACAAGAGGAAGGCGGTGCCAGGGAAGAACGTCACCATAGCACAGATAAGTACTTCATCTAACAAGAGTCAAGTCATAAGAATATATCATATGTATATAAAATAAAGATAGATCTATATAACACCTACACAATTAACTGTAAAAATTGGCCGAAGCATTCAGACTCAAACACTTACAGAAGACACCCGTCACTTCATAAAGCCTGCATGCATTTCACAATTAAATAGAAACTAATTTTTTAAAATTTATAATATCAACATTTAGAAATGAAATGGCCACTTACATAAAATAATCTAGTCTCGTCATTTAAAAATGAAATAAGAAATTTGCATCAAAATGATGTAATACAGTAATATCAACCTGGTTGGTTGAGCATTTATATTTACGCACATCTCAAAATGCAAAGGATACATGGACAAGGAATCAATCTGCATCTTTGATAGCACGCACATGACAGCTTGAACCCCACAAGGAACTACAACAATTTGCTCATAACTTTCTGCATTCCACACCATTCCCCAGTGCAACTTCCTTAATTTTAGTAAGCAGAAACATCTATATCAAAATTGTAGAAAAATTAAAGAACTACAGTTTTAAGACGACAAGTTGAGAAACCAAAAAAAAAGTAGCAGAATAAAACTTAGGTTTTTTTCCTATCATAACATCACCCCATAAAAATATTTATAGAATGCTCTCTGAATCTTAAAGTTAGAAAATCCACATGTGGGATTACTGTGAGGAAACCTATTTCTAAAAATTATTTGTTTAATCAATTTCTTTTTATTTAAAGTGAGTGGTCTCCAATCACCACCTTCATCTGTGTCACAATGGTGTTTTTCCCGCTGCCTCAGAACAGTCTCTCTTCAACTTCCGACAGACCTTTTTCAGCCACAACATTTAAATGTATAAAGATTCACATTGTACAATTACAATCCCAGGTAAGAAGTGTGTCACATACGCAATAGAAAAATAGGAAGGAATCATAGATGGAATGTAGACGTAGCCAAAAAAAATAAATAATAATGGCAAAAGTGACTGTCCATTAGATATACTTGGCAGAGACACATAGCGGAAATATTGCTCATCTCATTCTAAACTTGACTTAAATTAACGAGAGATCTCCACCCGGATTCTCTCCTCCATCACAGAAAACTGCCAAGTTCCGCTTTCAACAGGGATGTCCGATGACAGTCGAAACTTCTTACGGATCAAACTTTCGACCTTCTGTCGTTTGGGTTGTTTTTGCGACATCTCATAGATCTTCTGGAAGAATGGGTTGTGGATGACCGGTTGATACTTGGCTAACAGAGCCCTAGAAATAGCAACTGCATCTCCTGGAGAGAAAAGAATCATTTGTTTGAGAAAAATGCAGCACATCAACACAAAAACAGCCATTTACTATCATTTAGTGACGAGGAAAAAAACCCACGATGGACAGGCAGAAAAGACAACAGGATAGAAAAAAAAGTAGGACCCATCAGTAGCAACCTCCAACCACCTGTTGAAAACATTTGAAAAGTCCCTGCCTAAGAATTATAAAGTTCTATCGGACATTATTAGCCGTTTTGAGTTACTAAGACCATGAGGTCAGAAACCAAATGTTCTATTTGCTGTTTCAAAATCGTAAGATTATTCAAGAGTCATGATCAAGATATTCAAAAAATTGGATTTGAAAAAGCTTGGCATGTTTTGAAACACAAACATTTTTATGTCAAATTTCTCGAAATTGGGTATTGAGCAGAAATAATTTTGTAATTCTCAGGTAGCGACGTGATTTTTAAAAAAGGAACGAAAGGGGACACAGAATGAGCTGTAAATGTTTTTAATGCCCCATTGACACAATTTAAATATTTAGTGAGATGACTAGTTTTCATCCCACCACTGAGAGCCAACTGCAATAGACTGGGACAGTTCCCAGGAAAAAAGAACAGAAGGGGACACTTGATTGTTCATCCTAAGTGAGGATAAAACTCAATTAGTTTGCAAGCAAAGAGGAAGTGATGAGCCCAACTATTACGCCACTGATGCTGCTGGATACATTCATTGGCTATCACACATTTAATTTGAATATATATAAGAGTGCTATGGCACACAAACAGGTCATATAAGTACAGCGTATTATCTCAATGAGAGATTGATTCGCAGAACTCAAATTTGTACATACACACATATGCATATGGACAAAGGACTCAAATTTGCACACACACACATATACATAAACATATGGAAATAGAACTTAAATTTTTACACATATACTTATACATATCGTCACTGCGCTAGGTTGGCAGGTGCTCTGGTGTGGTTTGCTCCTTCTTTCTTATCAAACATCTATCTTCCTTATCTCCCCTTCTTCTATTTTATGTTTGTTACTCTCTTGTAACACCTCTAATCTTCTGGCGCTCATATGACTTTATGCAGTTGCGAGCGCCGTAAAACCTCTACTAAAACTTTAAAAAAACTAAGAGTTAGCAAAATGGCTTAACTCAGAGTTGTGCCAAATGCAACAAGCCTTTCATTTTGTTTGGTGGTACAAAATCATTCTGTAAAACCAAAGCAAAAATGCACAGGCAGTCAGAAAAGAAACATGCATGGCAATTTGTATGATTATTAAATGATAAACAGTCCGACTGTCTAGAAAAATTGTTTTTCCCATTTACCTCAAAAGTAGCAAAATTGAGATGTGCCATTTTGCAAGCACATTGACAATATATGTACATAGAAGTCAAATTTGTACACACACATATACACACACACACACACAAACACACACACACACACACACACACACACACACATGACCAAGTGCAGCCTAGCGGGTACGGTACCTGTGGGTTCCGTAGGGTACGGGTACGTGCTCACAGTCCACGGAGTCTCCACTTGTGCCATAACATTCTTGTTGAAGATGTAGCCATCAAATCTGCTTCCCTGGAGGGAAAAGAAAAGACACAACAGCATTTCAAAAGGAGAAACTCCAACAATAGATAGTTACAGAAGCATATTCTCAGTTTTGAAAGCATGAAATTAAATTGTAAATTAATTGTAAATGTTGTCAACGTCCCCGTTGACACAAATTAGGAAGTTTACAAGGAAAGCTGCTTTCACCTTGCCTGTCAGTCAGCGCCAACCCAGTTGATAGAGACACTTTTATTTTTAAAAAGGAGCAGGGGGAGTTGCCATTAGTACAGGTGCAGGTGATTGACTTAAACAGGTTGCCATCAGAGCAGGTTCGACTGTAGCAAAAAGATGTACAATGCTGTTAACAGTTTTCATTTAGCAAAGTGTGACAAGAAAAATAAACTACAATGTAATTTATCTTTTTCCTTCTTTAAAGAATCTAAAGACCACTTTATATCAGTCTGAAATAAGCCAGTACAGTAGAATATGTGAGCGACAACCCCTTACATTTTTGATGAGCTGGGTGAGCCAAGTGGAGAAAAACTCCCATCGTGGTTTGTAATAGCTGAGGAAATACAATAAACATACAGAAATAAAAAAGACATAAGGTTTTCAGTAATAATAATTCTTTAAAACTTGATTCCATACAGAGCTCAACCACAAAATAAAACTCATGGAGAACTTAGGACTTTTAAAAATCTAAATCACAACAGTTATTTGACACAATCCTCATACTAGAAGGAAAGTACGTTATATTTTGCTATGCATAATTTCAACTAGTTGATAGCAAAGGTGAGAATTGCAAATTTTAAAAAATTATGTTGGAAAATGCATGATCTGCATACAAGGAGGCTCAATATTCTGCAAAGATGTCCTACTTTCTTTTTCCAGATAAATCCCATTAAAACCGGTCACTAAAACATGCACATCATAGCCCAACAATCAAACCTAACTAGCGTAAAGTTCAGGCTATTGAGCGCACCTGTATATAACTTTAGCCAAACCAAATAAATGTTTTGAAAATCAGAAAATTTGAAAAGGGGGGGGGGGGGGTGTTGGAAGTTGAGATAAAAGCAGACAGAAGATAGAACATGATTAGAAAAGGAAGTGAAAGGAGAAGATTGTTATTTTTTCTATGTTTTTTTTTCCTAGAAAAGAGAATTTCACATTGCTGTAAGGATTCGAACTTGGGATCTATAGAAAGAGAAGCGAATACTGTACCTTTAGACCATGAGAGCACCCTGAGTTACAGAGTAAGTTAAATGATTTTTTTAGGTAAACTTTTCTAAAACTTATTTCAGAGTCGATCTGATTATCTATCCATCTAAACTTTTTTCCTTGTAATATCATCATGCTGGTGTATATTGATGCTGCTATTTCAAACTTGTGTTCTATTTCTGTAAAAGTACTTCATGTTTAAGTGGGTGTGTAATACCAATATTTCAGTACCCCAGGCTATTTGCCGTGTTGCATTCATACCGATATTTCGGTACAGTGGGTTCAACAGGTTAAAACTTTTCGCCATAAAGCACTTACTCTGCAACCACTCCGGCCCACTGTTTGGAGGCATAATCAACAATCTGAGGACAAACGGTCAAAGAGGTTAAGTTTAGAGAAAAATAATGATAAAATATGATTGAAATTGTCTAAGAAGACCACCTATACCAAAGGAAAAAATAAGTTGTCTTAGACAGGCGGACATGCCAAACAGTGTCATTAAAATATAGAAGAAAAAAAAACAACATGAGGAGTGAAGTGAGAAGAAGTTGTTTGTGCAGGTGATTGTCTTGGCCAGGTGGTCATAGGAGCAGGTTCAACTTCATGACTAAGAATCAATTTTGATTGACTCCATCAGCATGTTCAGCACGTTTAAAAGGACACTATGTGAAAATTTTTAATATGATATCACATTTATGAAAAATTTACGAAAATGTCACCAAAAAGTTTGAAAAACATCATTCCTAGAAGTTGCAATTCCTTTTTTTTTTCTTTGCCATTGTATTTTGCCACATATATATTTGTTTATATAGGTAATGGTGGCGCGGGAGAGAGAGAGAGAGAGTTTTTTTTTCTTTGCCATTGTATTTTGCCACATATATATTTGTTTATATAGGTAATGGTGGCGCGGGAGGTAAAAGGGAGAGGGGGGGGAAAAAAGCATACATCTATCCCATTACTTCTCTCCACAAGAAATTTAACAGAGAGATGTTGCGAGAGACTGACTTACCCTTCCCTGATCTGACTGACTTACTCATCCAGCCCCCACAAACTGATCTCCCTTACCTCCCCGTCAGGCCCCCACAAAGTGATCTGGTTTCTGGCGTTGTACTCCAGCAGTTTGGTCTCGTCTGCGTCAGTTGCCCAGGACTTGGCATCAGCGATCCAACCACCCACCAAGAAACGATCATTGGCACTGAGTACGTGATCCATATCGGCCAACAGGCCACTCATTTTGACCCCGGCAGCTCTGCACAAAGATATTGGTCTGGGTATGAGTAAAGTGAAGCATGCAACACAATAATGGTTGTCTTACACAATAATGGTTGTCTTACACAGGTGGCAGCTCTGCACAAAGATATTGGTCTGGGTATGACTACATTGGAGCATAGCAACACAATAACAGTTATTTGATGCACGGAAAAAACAAGACAAGACAGGCAGATGGAAATGACACAGGAAACAAAAGATGCAGGACTTGCCAGTGGCGCCTTATTAAAACCACCTGCAAAGGACAATTGTGTCACGACATGGTGGAATCAGGTGCTTGTTAATTCTTGGGAATATAGAATTATTGACATCACTTTGAAGCTCGTTCATTTGTCTTGCTTTGGATGAAAAAAATACCCATCTATCTTGAACAGAAGTCGAGATACTTGCGACTGAAGGAAGTTGGGGTCACCTGGTTTCAGAAGTAAAACTAGCGAGAGAATGGCTGCCAAAGTTTAGTGACTTCCATGGCTTGATAGTTCTTGAAAACTTAGAATATACATCTTTTTTGTTCCTATAATCAACATCTTTCCGAAGGCCTACAATCCGCACCAAAATGTGTCGGCATGAAAGGTATTGAGTCAAAGATTAAAAAATTGATAAAAATTGCCAGACTGGCAGAAAATTTCAGTATTTTGAAGAGTACCTGATTTCACACTGATGCCTCACAATAGCAGGTGTGGTTGAAGGAGAACCACTTAGACATGTTTAATGTCCTTTTGAGAAACCAGCATAATTGATTCAGTCTCAAGTGTAAACAAAAAACAGTCTATTAGTCTATTCAAACATCTCTTGCACAGAAAAAAAAAGCAGAGTCAAAATTCTCCGAGACAGCCACCCATTGGCAGGGGAAAAGGCAACTGGTGGCCATCTCACAGTGTAAAGTACAAATATTATAACCAGCAACCAATATTCCAACTCAATAAGGCGAAAGAAGAGAAAAATCATCAACATTCGACTTACGGTGCAAAGTACACAGCTATTAAAAAATGTAAAACAAGCAAGGGAGAGGAAATGGGAAGTGCCAGGTGTACAGGTGACAGGTAGTAGTCTTCAAGAGGTGGCCATTTGTACAGGTGACAGGTAGTAGTCTTAAAGAGGTGGCCACTTGTACAGGTGACAGGTAGTAGTCTTAAAGAGGTGGCCATTTGTACAGGTGACAGGTAGTAGTCTTAGTTAAAGAGGTGGCCATTTGTACAGGTGACAGGTAGTAGTCTTACAGAGGTGGCCATTTGTACAGGTGACAGGTAGTAGTCTTAGTTAAAGAGGTGGCCATTTGTACAGGTGACAGGTAGTAGTCTTACAGAGGTGGCCATTTGTACAGGTGACAGGTAGTAGTCTTACAAAGGTGGCCATTAAAGCAGGGTGGACAGCATCTGTTTTCCTGTACAAAAAAAATTGTCAACATCTGACTCACTGAACTCCCGCCGAGTCATTTTTCTGGAAAGCAGACATCATGTCGAAGTAGTAGTAGAGGGAGATAATCTGCAGGCTGTTCCTGGTCACGTCTGTGATGTCGTACTGGAACAGTTGGCTCCCCGCCAGGTCGTTGGACGCGTTGACAAAACCCTCCCAGGCCAGGAAAAGGTCTCTGGGTTTGTACCAGATCTGAGGGGTGAATCAAAGTGGGAGTTAAGAGAAGCACACCAACACAATCATGGTCATTCAGTGTTGGGAAACAAGCGGGGTTTTATGGGGGTATTTTTGGTAAGTGTTTTAAGTAGGACTGGGCAATGAGTCGATTTAGCAAAATTCGGATAATATGTTAGTACACCTCTTCGGCAAATAATATGTTATGAACCGCTTCGGCAAATGGGTTAGAACCTCTTCAACAAACGGGATGACATCACTTCATCAACAAATGGGTACACTTACTTCGGCAAACGGATCAGGAAAGAGAGTTTGGGGTCTGAATTCAGATAATGTTTCATTGAGAATTATCTGGTTATCTGGATAGTTTATGCGGATTTTCCCCACCTCTAGTTTTAAGGCCTTCGCAACAGCATAAGGTTGTACGAGCACACAGGACACATTAAAAATTTTCTTTTCAGTTTGGTAGGATTTAATTTTGAATTTTGCCCCAGTGACGGCCGAAGCCTGCTCTTATCAAATTTGGACAACCAAGGGATTTTTAACGAGCGCAACTTGCACATCTGATCTACGAGATTTTTTGCACTTATCCAAGAAGGCTAGATGTTAAATATCACCTACCATAAGATCAGGGGTGTGACTGAAAGACAGAAGTACAGAGCCAAGGAATAGCAGTTGAAAGGCAGTGGAAAGAGTCAGGAGCCCAGAGGAGGGAGCAAAGGAGAGAGGGGGTGTAGGGCAGAAAGTGGAGACGAAATCAAACGACAGAACATGGCTATTAGAGAGCTAGAAAGGACGTGTTAGGTTTCAAACCCAGGATTTATTGAAAGAGAGGTGTAAACCGTTACCTCAAGACCATGAGAGCCCCCCCCCCCCCGGAACAGTGTTTATAATCTATTTTAGCAAGTATTTTATGACACCCGCAACACAATTCGTATAAGTGCCGAAGATTAGGTGTTAGACAGTTAGAAGCACAAAAAGAGGAGAGATAATGACAATGATTGTTTCATAGGAAAGGAGCAAACTACACCAGCGCCAATAATCCACAAGAAACAGAGAAACAGACATCACAATAATAAAAAGGGGAAGAAGAAGGAGAAAAATAATAAAAATAATGAAAATAATCATTATTACTATTATCATTATTATTAATATCCAAAATGTACGGCCCCCACTCCCTGTGGCTCTAGGTTCTAGGTGCTTCAACATGAATTCCATTTCTGGTTTTCCTTAAGTTTAACTTTTAACAATAAAAAAAGAAAGAAAGAAGAAAATGTCTTAAAAGTTAAATAAAGAAAAAATAGGGGAGAAAAGTGGTTATCTTAGACAGATGGGTGTCTTAAACAGCGTCATTATAATTGAGAAAAAATGCAAGGAAATGCAAGGGGGGAGTGGGAAGTAGCCATTTATACAAGTGACTTCTTTGGTCAGGTGACCGCTGTTCAACTGTCTGAGAAAACAGAAAACGGTCCAAAGTAAATGACTTACAGAGTACGAGTTCTTTGTGGATGGACGTCTCGTCAGGAACACTCTATCGTTGTCATGGTGACCATCAGAACAGTTGTAAACAGTTCCCTGCATGATGATAAAGAAGGCTACATGAGACAAAATTTGACAATCATTCTTTTACCTTCATGAGAATAAATGTGATGCAACGTGGTGAAATCAGGCGTTCATCAAAATAATGAAATTGAAGGAAACAACTTTTTTCTTCCAGTGTGGCAATTTTTATGGAATTTTTATTATCAGGCTAAACTCTTTTATGTCCATTTAAAACAACATTGATTGCTGTGTAGCTTTCACTAAAAAAAAATGTTTAACAAAGAAAAAAAAAATTGAGTTTCCAAGGACTCTCAACCTTTGAAAGTCACTAAACTTTGGCAGCCATTTTCACTCTAATATAATCTTTGAAACCAGGTGGTCCCTATCTCCTTCAAACGCAATGTCTCTACTTCTATTGAACATAGATGGACAATTTTTAAATCAAAAGCAAGGCAATTGAACAAGCTCTAAGATCAAACCAATAACACCAAAAACCAAAAAATTGACAAGAGCATGATTCCACTGCGTCATGACACAAATAAACATAAAAGAACACGCTACATATGACAAAATTAGACAATCACTGTTCTACCTTTGAGTGAATAAAGAAATAATGGTGTGAAACATCAGAACTCATAGATGACTCTAAAATTTAAAAATAAAATAAAATGAAGCAATTAAAATTCTAGTTCTATTGCTCCTAGCGGGAAATCTCCATTTACAAATTTAAAAGCTCATGACAGAGGACTAAACTTCACATCAGCTTAATCATTTGAGCCACGATCCTAATTTTATCTAAATCCTGGCCCCAGAGCATCCAGGTTATGGGAGAGAGCACTTCAGTGTGGAAAAAAAGTCAGTATATTAGCACAGAACATGATACTTTACTTTTCCGATCCAGTGACCATTAGGGTTCTAGCCCTTCGGTCTGGCACAGAACGTGATCAAAACGCGTGAAAGGGTGCAGACATGTTGGTATCCCTCAATAGCACGCGTAAGTTTAAAAGGAACAATAATCTTACTACTAATGGAGCTAAGGCCGAATTTTGCGAACAGTATATTCTCCGAAACTACAGAATGAAAAAATATGAAACTTTGCCACTACCCATAACTTGAAACGTAGTGTTGCACTATTGTATTTTCATTAAGATCAAATGCGTAAGAAGAAAGCCCATTTTAAGTTAAATTCAGTCCTTTGGTAGCGATCGCCATCATTTGCTTCGACATTGTATATTCACTGCGGAGTGCCGCCTGCGCCAAAGGATATTTTTGTGTTCAATTATACATTAAGAAGGTTTACGGAAATTCCCGGTTTCAATCTCACGCCTTTGACCGTCTTCTCACAGTGGGTTTGGAGCGCTCATAGAAGAAGAAGAAGGAGGAAGGAGGAGGAGGAGGAGGAAGGAGGAGGAGGAGGAGGAGGAGGAGGAGGAGGAGGAGGAAGAGGAGAAGGAAGAGGAAGAGGAGGAGGAGGAGGAATTAGAGTAGGAGTAGAGGGAGAACAAGAAGAAAAAGAAGGAGAAGAAGAATCAAGTAGTAATACATGTTACAAAGTGGGGACTTTTTCGTTTGTTACCCTACTTTGGGAGAGAGAGAGAAAGAAAGAAAGAAAGAAAGAGAGAGAGAGAGAGAGAGAGAGAGAGAGAGAGAGAGAGAGAGAGAGAGAGGAAGAGATTGAGAAGGCCAGAAAGCACTACAGAGGGAGGGTGGTGAGAGTGACAGGGAGGGTGTCGTCGAAAGCGCCTAGAGTAGCCTGCCGTAGGCCTACTTAATGTGTTCATGGGTCAAAGCCAAAGGTTCTGCCAATCGTAGCCCGGTTTACGCCCCGCATGTAGTAGTATGTGAGTGTATGTCTAGATCTAATAGCTAGATCTAGATAAAACATCATGAAGGTATTGAAAGTAGATTTCTCCTGCAGTGTATTTAGCGCGCACGCCGAAGGATGAGTGTATTTTGTGCACAGTGTCTAGATGAGATCTAGAATCGAGATCTAAATCGAGATCAAGAAGAATCATGAAATGAAAGTAGAATCTAGATCTGTAATATTTCGATAACCTATTATTGAAAGTGAATTTTTCTTGCTGTGCATTTTAGATTCTAAGATTTAGATCTAGGCTAGATCTATATGTGAATCTTAGATCGAGATCAATAATCATGAAAGTATTCTTGAAAGTGGATTTTTCCTTCTGTAAATAGATCTAGAAATCTAGGCCATCTGTGACGCCTGTCAGTTGTTAAAAATGTGAATTTCTAAACTTAGATCTATCTATGGACCTAGGCTCCTTCTTTGAATTATTGGCCTATGTCTTTATAATCCATCGAGATCTAGAATCTAGATTAGGTTCTTCTAGGAAGCAACAATTGGCATGTAGGCCTAACTCTTTTTTTTTTAAAGTGATAGAGCTGGAACTTTAGGAGAAAATGCCCCGTCTTCGAAGAGAGGGAAGAAGCCTTACCTCTAGAGGTAGTCAAGAGGGGGTGCTACATGAATAAATTCATGGTAAAATATTTATGTTTTGTTTCTTTTCTGTTTTCAGCCTTTTTCCTCTTCTTAACTTTCCTAATACTTCTTCATTTTTATTCTGTTCGTAAAACGTTTACTTTTACTAGTAATAATAAAAACAATAACAATCTCCGAGGAAAATCATCCTCACTATTATCCTTATTTATTCTTATAATTATTTTTATTTTTTAAATTATTATTATCATTATTATTAT
>NW_004798403.1:156416-160055 GCF_000002075.1 Aplysia californica
AGCACACACAGGGGCACACACAGAAGCACACACAGGGGCACACACAGAAGCACACACAGAACACGACACAAGCAGAATCTACTGACCACTGGTCAACATCCCTGGGCTCCGTCCTCCAGGCGTTCTCCATCATAAACTCGTACATGACTTCGTTCTGATTGATGCCTTCGGGGGTGAGGCCAATGCCAATCATGCTGGAGTTTGGGAACTTACGTCCATTGAACGGACCCTGAGAATGTAGAAATAATAAGACATGGTAATATAAGAAAAGATAAGGTAAGACAAGATAAGGTAAGGTAAGGTAAGGCAAGGCAAGGCAAGGCAAGGCAAGGCAAGGCAAGGCAAGGTAAGGTAAAGTAAGGTAAGGTAAGGTAAGGTAAGGTAAGGTAAGGTAAGGTAAGGTAAGATCAGATAAGATCAACTTTATTGATCCACAGGAGAAATTTTGGGTGGCTTTACCAGAACATCAACATAAAAGGATTCAGCATCAAAACAGAAATGCACTCATTACATACACGTTCAAAGATACACATGCAAAGGTGAGCAATAAATGATTACATACACACAGACCAACTGCAGTAAACTAATGAAATATAGATACAGATAATAATTGTTATAATAATACTGTGAATAATTCTAACAACACTTATGCATGCTCAGAAACATAAATACTAAGACAAAATACTTTGGGTTTGAGTCTTGAATAAAAAGAAGTCCACGGACACGATAAGCATCAATTTGCACAAAAGACAAACAAGAAGACTGAGAGAAAGAAAAAAGTTTGGCCTATCAGAGGGGCACCCCTGAAATCAATTGCCTTCTGCAAATGGCAGTCAGGAAGACAGAGCGACATAATGAAACAATTAGACACTACCTTTAACTTATCAGAGAGCGAGAGAGAGAAGGAGGGAGGCGGAGCAGACCAAGAGGGAGGAGGGAGGGAGGGAGAGAGAGAGAGAGAGAAAAAGAGAGAGAGAGAGAGAGAGACAGACAGACAGACAGACAGACAGACAGACAGACAGACAGACAGACAGACAGACTGAGAAAAGAGAGAGACAGACAGAGAAAAGAGAGTGAGATAAATAGCTATAAGTCTGACCTGAACTTTCAAATCTTTCTTGGAGAACCCGACGTACAGAAAAAAAAATCATGCTCCCTGCACTATCCCATATCTGCCATCATTTTCAAAAGTGCAGTTTATTAAATTTTCAAAGTTTTACAGGAGAGTCAAAAAACTGAATGCTGTTACAGAAGATACGTATTAACAGAAAATGTAAAACTCTGTCCCTACAAAAAATGTAGACAACCTGAGCAACAACACAAAGAATAGGAAGAGCAGTGAAAAACACGTACCACATTGATTGCATCTACAGCCCCGTAGAGTTCGTTGGTTCCGCCAAAGTTGTGAATCATACACCAGATGAACGGTTGCCCATAGTAGGACTCAAATCTGCTGAACAGCGGGTTCAACTCCGAGGCAAGGTCAAGGATAATCATACGACCCTACGGAATAGTTTAAACAAATATTTTTTACCCTTTCACAGGTACATCTGTTTATAATTTTACTAAAGAACCCACGACAGTTCCAGGTAATTCAATTAAGGGATTTAACATGCTTATCCCTGTCCATATTGAAGAGTTTTTTTCAATAACTAGGATGTTAGATTTTTAAGTAGGTGGATTTATCTTTTGGTTTGCAGCCTTAAAGTTTGGAAAATGGAACATCACAGCTCAGTTTAGAGCTTCAATTTATAAAAACAAATTTTTTTTAAAAGAGAGCTTGTGGTACATAGGTGCAAACACATGCAAACACACATTACTATTTACTTATATCAAGATCAAAATGAATATCAATGTAAGTCACACATTCAGTAATCAAATAATCAAACTTTAGAAAGTCACAAACATGATCAAAGAAAGGACCAGTTCAGCCTGCCAGCACATGCAGGCATGCACGCAGTCGCATTTACGCACGCACATACAAACAATTACAGTCGAAACTGTCTAAGAAGGCCGGCCACCGATTGTCAAGTGGAAAAGTAGTCGTCTTACACGGTGTCATTATAAAAACATTTTTTTTAAACGCAAGGGGGAAAATGGAAAGTGGCTGTTAGTACATGTTCCACTACACACACACACACACACATACACACACACACAGACACACACGAACACACACACACACACACGCACACACACAGACACACTTTTCAGCCACCTAAATGACACTCACAATTGGCACTGAAGTGACCAAAGCCTTGACCAGTGGCGGCTTCCAATATCCCTCCAAGAACAGCCACCCCTGCATGAGCCTGGTACGAAAAAAAAAAAGTTTAGTTTTAGTGTGCACGTTACGGCACTTTTAACACAATTAGGTCATATTATAAGCGCCAAAGATTAGAGGTGTTACAAGAGAGTAACATTGTTTTTTGCTCAATGATTTTGAGATTTGGATTAATTTTATCTTAATTTAAAAACTTTTTTTTTTTTAATTACTATCATGAATGCAAAGCCTTTATTGACCTGAGTAACAAACACAAAAAAGAAGTTTGTTTGCTTGTTTGAGTAAAGAGAAGCACATTGACACAAAAATGGTCATTTAGTGCACAGAAAAAGTAAGACAGACAGACGGTAACAATAGATGGAAAGTAAGGAAGTAGGACCAACTAGTATATTTTCAATCACAAGAGATGATGAAGGACATTGTCAACTTGTTCCTACGAGGGATTGATACAAAACATCTGATCTTCTTTTAGAAAATTAACTCACCAGATTGCCTGGGGGTCGCCAGCTAACAAGCCACTGTACACAGCCTTGCCCGCCGATCTGATGTACTTGGGGTCACTGGTGAAGAGATGAAGGTCATTTTAAAGTTGAAAATCAAAGAGGGGGACGGAAGGTGAGTGTATGAGTGTGTGAGAGAGCAGAGGCAGGCCTTTTGTTTTTTTACTTCTAGTAAGCATTTTACGGCACTTGCAACACAATTAGCTCATGTAAAAGCCAAATATCAGAGGCATTACTAGAGAGTAACAGACAAAGAGAAGCAGGAGAAGAGGTTTGGACAAAAGATGTTTGACAGGAAGAAAGGAAAAAACCACACCAGAACATCCACCAACCACCCAAAAGGGGCAGATATGAACCATAACAGATATATAGTGTGGAACAAAAGAGAACTTATTAAAGTATGTTTGAATCCCTGACTGATATACATTACCACAATTTCTTCACATTCCCCACTTGGACAAAACATAGGAACAGGGAGTGACAGGTTTAAACAACAACAAAAAACTCTTAAAGATCAAGATTAGGAAACAACAAAAAAGCTACAACTGAATGAGCGCTCCATTCACTTGAATCTAAATGTGTGCAGCAGAAGAAAAAAAACCCACATTGGGTAAAGAAAGACAAGCCTACAAAGAAACAGGGAGCAACAGGTAAGAAAAAACCCTTAATGACCATGATTAGGAGCATTTTTCAGTTTTTCAGAATCTCTTCACACACTCCCCACCTCTCCCCCCCCCCCCCCCCCCCTCTCTCTCTCTCTCTCTCTCTCTCTCTCTCTCTCTCTCTCTCAAGCCTCCGCTCTCTCTCACTACTTCTAATCTTCAGCACCAATATGGCTCACCTACACCCTCATAT
>NW_004798403.1:160249-168071 GCF_000002075.1 Aplysia californica
AATTTACAGTTTCCATGGACTCTCCAGCTTTGGAATTTACAAAGCTTTGGCGGCCATTTTCACGCTAATTTCACCTCTTAAGCCAGGTGACCCCACCTCCTTCAATGCATAATATCTCCACTTCTATTGACGATGGATGGGGGATTTTTTCATTGAAAGCAAGACAAAGGAACAAGCTTTAAGTTGATACCAATAACTCAATATGTCAAAAAATTGACAAGAGCCTGATTCCACCAAACTGCCTCACATATATATCACAATGACACTGTCCAAGACATCCACCTGTCTAAAACAGACTATTTTTCTCTTCAACAATGGGTGGCCATCTTGGATAGTTTCCACTGTTACAAGTTCTATTTCTCACCTAGACAGAGGCTCCATCTCATTAAAAGTGTCGGCGTTGTAAACATGGTCTGTACCAAACTCCAGGGTCATCTGAGAAAGTGACAAGAGACAATACTAAGATCAAGCAAGGCTTTGCATTCATGATCGTACTGAAAAAAAAATTGTTTTTAAATAAAGATAAAATTAATCCAAATCTCAAAATCATTGAACAAAAAACACTTGAACCTGCCCAAGACAAACATTTGTTTGAACAACAACTTTCCACTTCTTCTCTTGATTTTTTTTTTCATATGATATTGTCCATAACATCTGCCTGCCAAAAACAACAACTTATTTCCTCGACAGTGGGTGGACGTCTTGGACTATTTCAACAGTACATGGAAAATAAGCAACATGTCAAAATTTTTACCGAAACTAAAAGAAAGGATTCTTCTGGGCAAGCGATTTCTGTATGTCTGGAGTTTTTTTCTAAGCTCCACAAAGGGAAGAGGAACAGATGACAAATGCGGTGTGAGAGTTAGGCTCTTCACCTTGCTTGTAAAGGGCGTGAGTATAATTCTGACATAATATTAATAATTGTATGTACACAGTGCATATCCATGCTCTACAACATGATTTACAACTATTATTACCATAGAACACTCAGAAATCATTCTCAGCTTCTCCGGAAGCATGCAGTGCAAACTGCGGACTGCAAGTGCTCAAACACCAACACTAACAAACTGACATGGGGAATACATTTTTCAAAGCGCACCTGTTTTTGTTTTGGGATGCATTCCAAAGCAACCATTTTGGCCTCGTGAGATATCTATACAGCGTTAAAAATACCAAGGATCATTTATTTCAAAAACTACGAGAAAGGATGATATAATGCCATCTCCTTATAATGACACTAACCTGTGGCAAAGTTACCAACCCCACCCACCCCTTTTTTTTTCACATTTCCCTCAAAATCACATCAAAGAAAGCAAAAAAAACACAGTTCACAAACCTCCTGTATGAACATTCCACCAATTTTCTGGAACAGTGGGTCCTCAAACTGCAACAGATAGGTCCTGCAAGGACAAACAGAAAGATGATGTTTCATGAGGACAGACAAAATTTTCAGCTATGCACTTTTTAACAGCTGACAGACAATATGGCTTGGCTACTGGGACTATAACCACACAAGAAGCAGTTACTGAGAAGCAAAAACTTACGCTGTGTACGTGGAGTTGAACTGAGACCATCTTCTCATCCGCGTGACATTAGCATTTGGGAACACCCTGGAAGAGGAAAAATAAAATAATAACCGTTGAACATGACCCCCATATTTGTATATGCCTTGGCAGCTGGTTAGACAAAATTACAAAATACTGTACAAGACATAAAGACCCATGGCTTCCATAGTGCTCTCTCTCTCTCTCTCTCTCTCTCTCTCTCTCTCTGTATCTCTCTCTCTCCCCCTCTCTCTCTCCTTCCCTCTCCCATCTCTCACTTTCTCCCTTCTCTCTGTCTCCCTCCCTCCTCTCTGTCTCTCTCCTTCCCTCTCCCATCTCTCACTTTATCCCTTCCCCCTCTCTCCCCCCCTCTCTGTCTCTCTCCTATCTCTCACTTTCTCTCTTCCCCCTCCCTCTCTCTCTCTCTTTCTCTCTCCCTCCCCCCTCTCTCCCACCCTGCTTCCCTCCCCCTTTTCTCTCATCATCATCCACAGTCGGTACCTTGTAAGATTCTGAGGCACGTGCCCCGCAAAGCCCGGAAGCACCGGGGTCATGCCCAGAGAGCGCATGCGCTGTAGAACTTTATGCTGGAGCAGCAGCTGGTTGGTGATCCACATCTGAGGCAGCGGTCCGCCCCAACGTCGCAGGTTGCCCATTCTTGCCCTAATATCAGGGAGATGGAAATAAGTTTTGTCAGATACCTATTAGAAGAAAAAGAACCTCTGTGTATACATAATATTAGAAAAAGCTTACTCTCTTTCTCTCTCTCTCTCCCCTCTCTCTCTCTCTCCCTCCCTCCCTCCCTGTGTGTGTGTGACAAAAAAGGATAAGAGCTTGCCTCTTTTCGGACAGATGAGTGACGGGAAAACAGCATGATAGTATAACTGTTCTTTTTCGCAGCATCCAAGCAAAAAAAAAGCAAACCATGATCTCGTGGCTCTCGTGGCCTAGAGGTTAAGGTGTTGGCCTCTCATTCAAAGGTCCCCGGTTCGAATCCGGGTAGAGACCGAAAAATTTTCTTCCCTAAATTTGTCTCCTTTCACCTCCTTTCCTGCTCTCTAGCAATATTCTGTCATCTGCTTTCATCTCCTCTTTCTGCCCCCACTCCCTCATCTCCTTTGCCCCCCTCCTCTGGACTCCTTATTCTTTCTACAGCCTTTCTACTGCTACTCCTTCGCTTCTTCTTATTGCTGTCTTTCAGCCACACCCCTGATCTTCTGGTAGGAAAGATCTACAGCTAGCCTACTCGGACAAGGGCGAAAAATCTCGGAGGGCCCGTGTGCAAGTTGTACACGTTAAAGATCCCTTGGGGGTCTAAAATCGATAAGAGTAGGCTTCGGCCGCCACCCGGCAAAATTCAAAATTTCCTACCAACTGAAAAAGTTTAACTCTTTTTATCCGGGCTACGAGTATACTCGTAACGAGGACCAGTCCGGGCTACGAGTATTCTCGGAACAGCGATACGGTCACGTCAAAGAAGCTAGTTCTGCTTGTAATTACCAAAATACGCAAATACGGCGATGCTAGCTCTGCCTGAATATTTTAATTTTCCAATGAACTGTGGTTTCTTTGTTTTTGATGGGTGTAGAGGCTTGAAAGTTGTCTCGAAAAAGCACATTCACGACCGACGAAGTACTTTTTGAAGTGGCGCTGGGTTGTGAGGGGGAATGATACTAATTTGATGAAAGTGGCTCTGAAATAAATGCCGTAAATTCCGTTTTGGATGATAAGAAACAGGACTTCGACTCATCTAATAGCGATTCCGATTATGGTGAAGGGGTCGGTGCTGGAATTCGTGCTCGATGGGTAGGGCTAGATCTAGATCTATAAAATCCAATGGGACGTCGTGTGCGCGGCAATCAGGGTCAAGTTCGAGGGTAGAATACACCTCAAAATCTACATTGTGCTATTGGAGTATTTCCTAACCACATACATTTACAAAAACTACATTCAATTTCTAACATAACTGCCAAATTTCCTTAAAACCTAAGAGTAAATGTAAGAAATATAGCACTTTGAACTACACGCACTGACTTCCGACTCATACGGCACGGCGGCCCCAGGACGGGTACAGAGTCCGTGGCGGTACAGCTAGGATAAAAAGAGTTAATGTGTCCCGCGCGCTCATATGACCTTATGCAGTTGCGAGCGCCGTAAAACACTTACAAAAACAAAACAAACCATG
Source organism: Aplysia californica (assembly GCF_000002075.1). Lineage (NCBI taxonomy): Eukaryota > Metazoa > Mollusca > Gastropoda > Aplysiida > Aplysiidae > Aplysia > Aplysia californica. The sequence continues at coordinate 163,979 of NW_004798403.1, forward strand.
ATCACCAATATCTGTCACAAATCTCGCACTTGATGGTGATAGAAAATATAGGAAAGGACATTATCATTTTCCGGCATCTTACTTACTTACTTACTCTCTCCAAAACAGTGAAGTACATCAGATGTAGAGCAGTGGACACCACACTTGCCTGTCTCTGGCCACCTTCTCTTATTTTGACACATTTAGGCCCTGGGTGACTGCCACCTCCCTAATTGTACCTCAGTAACTTCCAGCTGGTCTACCTCTTTTTCTTTTTCCAGTTGGTCTCCAAAACCATGTCTAAGAGGGCAACCTTGTCTTTAACATTCTTAAAACATGTCTTAACTCTTCCCGGACGTATCGCTGATATATCGGTTGTGATAGGGTGCCTCAGTATTGTTTCGTTTTAACATGATCCATCATTTATAATTACTTTTTATTGTTATCGAAAACTCAGAAAGGGTTTAGGAAATGAAAATATCTAGTTTCACTTTGTCAAAGCGTGGGTTGGGGGAAAAATTGAGTGAGTTAGTTCTTGCAGTCTTGCATCAACAAAATTATGTAACCGGACTCAGTATAAATATTATAACTCTAACAAAAATAGGAATATTGCTTTCATATAAAAAGCTGCGCATTCATAAATTTATGGATTATGCTCTTGGCCTGTATATGATAAGATAGCTATGCTGATTTGCTTTCACATGTTTGATGAATGTAATTTTTTCCCTCAAAATGTATTTTTCTCATCACCATCGCCATTTGTAACCCTTGTAAGGCAAACTTATGTTCAAAATTAATCCTTGTTTCATGTTGGAATGTATTCCTTCAATTTGATATTTCATATGTTACGTTTTGAGAGATGGTTTTTCTTATATAGTTATTTTGTATACCACCTGAGTAGCCAAATCGAGCCACAAGTTAATTACGTCTGGACCCCCCCAAAAAAACTACATCCGGAAAGAGTTAAATATCTCCATCTTCTCGTTTTTATGTTCGTACTGATATCTCCAACTCCAGCTCTTTCCAACACTTTATTATTTGTATTACATTCTTTCCATTTTATTAGTAAAATGCTTCTTTTCTACCATATAATAAACAAACTCACCAAGCCAAGAAGAACATTATTATTTCCCGATACCCCCCTAACACACAACATGAAAAAAAACTCACCAAGCCAGGAAGGCCGGTCCCCCAAAGTGTTCGTCCAGCTCTGCCTGGGTTAGGCCCAAGTTCAAGTACACCTGAAAGACCAGAAACAATTTTTTCTTAAGACAGATAAATAAAATGCCTTTAAAAAAAAAAATCACTGACGGTCTAGTGCTTAGGCTGTTGGGCTCACAACCAAAAGGTCAGGGGTTCGAACCCCATCAGGGGCCCCAACGTTGTGTCTTACACAAATTTTCCTCATTTCACTTATCATTATTATTATTATTATTGTTATTATTATTATTATTATTATTATATATACTATTATTATTATAACGCTCATGATTTTTGGGCACGACATAAAAATATTTAAAAAACACAAAACAACCAACAAATCTGACCCTTTGGAAAATGGCCTCCTGTCCAGTGAAGGCCAGCGGCATGTTGATCCCGTGTAGAGCCATCCAGTCAATCTCCTGTTCCCAGCGGTCCCACTGCCAGAAGGCGAAGGAGTAGCTCTCCGTACACACGTTCTTGTAGTAGCGAAATCTGGGAAGAACAATAAGGTCATTTTTACAACCGAAAGATAGATTTGTTTTCGAAGTACCTGCATACCTAATTAATGCTTCTCAGACGAAAAATTATTTCCACCCCTTCTTTTTTATTCCAGTACCATGTGTGATAAAAAATCTGATCCGTATATTTATTTCCTTTCAAAGTCCCAGCACTTCTATATGCTCCTCAACTGAAAAATGTCTACGTATAATTTTATTGTCCTAGAAAAGTGTAAAATTTCAGACAACAACCTAGATTGCAGCTTTGTGGCCTGTCTGGACTTCATTTTTCATCTCTGGAGGGGGTTTCCCCACTATGCCAAAATCCCCTTTTGGTACGAAACATTAAAGTGACATTTATGCCACTAAATTGATCATTAAATCAAAAGAATTAAACCTATTTCGATTGGTTTTCCTCTAATGAAGGAGCACCGAGTAAAAGAAACCTATTTTCAGCAATTGCCGAAAATTATGTTGCTTCATGGTGAAATAAGGCGCTCATCAAAATAACAAAATCAAACAAAGTAGACATTTTCCCACCCACTGAGCAATTCTTATCTAACTCTTTTGTTTCGGGCTCAACACTTTTTAAGGTCCATCTAAAAACACATTTATGTTTTCAGAAATACTGGTTTCCGGATTTATCCAGAACATCAGCAACCCTGTTTATGCTAAGAAAAATAGTCTTGATTGTCAGTCAGCAGCTGATTATCAGGAAATCCGCTCTGTCTCTCATGCTATATCAGAAGTCTGTTGTCACATTGAGCATTACTAAAACAGGGAATCACAGACAGCAGAACCAAAAGTAACAAACAAAGAGAAGTTTTCCCTCTCTGCCCATGTCTCTCACTTGTCGTGGGTGGTGACGACTACAGGCTTGTCAAGCAATGGTAAAGTGGCAGGCAGTTCCGTCTGCTGACCGGCCCAGGTACGCTGAGCGTTGCACCAGTACTTGAGATAGTGGTAGAAGCCCATAGACACAGCCACGCCACTGGTGCCCTCAATCAGAATCCTCCCTCCTTCTATAGAGCTCAGCTGTAAGAAAAAGGACAGTGGGAACATAAACAATCTTGAGAAACACAAACCCAACATCAGACATCAGCACTTCAGCACTGAAAATTACATCCCCCCCCCCCCAAATGCTTAAATGTTATTAACAATTTTTAAAGCATACAAAGAAACCGGTTGTAGTTGACCAACTAACTTGAAAAGTAAAACGCCTCAATACATAGGCTGAAACTGAAGGAACCAACAGAAGTTATAAACCTTCATCAGTTGATAAGTGCACAATAAAAAGCAGCAACATTTTACCAAAAGAACATTGACCATTTTTTAGGGGTCTTCAATTTCAAGTTTGTTCTGCTTCATATTCATACCGTTACTTTATTTGTCCTGAATCTTCTGGACATTACACATACAAAATCCAAGTTACCATAATATAATACTTCAGATGCAACATGAATCCCGATTTGAAAATCATCTTTTGCAACCAACCTTAAACGTATCCTTGTCTTTGGGACCCACATTCTGGTCGACCCTGACCTCAAAGTCCGAGGCTCTGTCGCGGACGAGGCGACCGATGACATCAAGAGCTGCCTCACGCTGAACTTGTGCAGAAGTTTTGGTGCGCACGTGACTCAGCTGAGGGAAATCTGAAGAGAAATTATAGTTTTGCAAGAGGACCAGTCTTAAAAGTGATAAAAGCACTGTGCTGCTTTGCAAATTTTATCATGAAAAGACATCATAGATTAAGACATTGAAAAGTTTCAAATGAAAATCCCTTCCTTATTTATAAAATGTGTTAGTAACTACCCTACCACCATAGAACTTGTGGCATACAATAGTTTTTATTCAAAATGGGCAGAAAATTCAGGGGATGACCCTGTTTGACCATCCTAACCCAAACTTACCCTGCCCCTTACCCTAACCATAAAGTTACTCATTGATATTCCAGTGCACTTAGCGCCAAAACCAGAGATTGACAAATTCAGTTAGAAACATGAGATTGCTCTCAGTAGAAGCATATTTAAGAAAAGACTAATATGGCAAAAAAAACTTAACTTCCATGCTGCTTTAACTGCTTATTGTGAAATGATTCTTACCTTGGACTGCGTGACACACACAAACAGCTGACAGCAATAACAGGAGTCTCCCACGGTCAAACATTCTGCTCCTTCAAATAGTCAGCCTCAAGAAGAGAAAAGGGATTGTTCTGTGAGGTTGAATAGGTAATTTAAATGGCTGGCTCTATTTCTCCGAACGTTCGGGAAAATAAACTTGAACTTCATTTCTCCGAACGGTTTCTGTTTTCGAGATTTGTTAATAAGAAGCAAATGGAGTGACCCTTGTGTGAGTGTGTGTGTGAGTATGTGTGTGTGGGTGTGTGTGTGTGTGGGTGTGTGTGTGTGTGGGTG
>NW_004798403.1:168871-171423 GCF_000002075.1 Aplysia californica
GACCTATTAAAAACAGAAACGTTTGAACATCTCCTGTGCTTCCACCCTCAGCCCCACCCACCGATTTAACAAGCTCAGTCAACCAATGCCACCCCTCACTGCCATCATGTAACAATGATTCGAGGAACTCTTTTCTCGGCTGGCGTACAATCTGGGCGGCAGGCACTGGTCAAACTAATTTCACACCTCTGGCTTCTGGCTACCCAGGAAAGTTTACGTAGTGGCTCGCTACTCGAGCACTCTCACGGGCAGTCGTGAGATTTCACACCCACACTACCCTGACCATCTGCATCGCTCAGGGCTCACATGACGGGGTAACATCTACCCCTACTCCCCTTCCTCACCTTGCGGCATGGCCGGCGGAACCAAACTTGCGAGTTTTGTTTCAAATCAGGGTAGAGCAGGCAAAGCATTTTCCGTCTTAGACAGGTGAAACTCTCGGAACGGAGCGGATGTTTCTTTCCGTTTCCGCATAGGACAGGTTTCCGTTTTATACAGGTAATTAAAGAGGAATGTATCAAGGGGGGAGTGGGGAGATTCCGTTAAGACAGGTTTCCGTTTTATACAGGTTTCTGTTTTAAGGCAGGTTCGACTATATAAACCATTCAGGAGGCTGTCAGCTTAAAACATGCCTTTCAGTTATCGGAGTGTCTACGTACACGGTAACCGGGCACGTAGTCTCAGTATCTACATACACGGTAACAGGGCACCGAGTCTCAGTATCTAAGACAGTCTACGTACACGGTAACCGGAATGAAAATAAATCAATATTTATCCTGTGCTGTCACCTGCTCCAAAAAAGAAAGTCATATATATAAAAGCATCTTGTCGGGTTCGCCACCATGACCGGTCAGTGAACCTGTATTTTCGCGTCACATAATGAGTACCAGTTAGGGTCACCAAAGTTCATTCAAAGTCTGTGCGCTGCGAAGTAGATCTATAGGGCTCCAGAATGGGGGGGAATTATTGATTTTTTAAAAGGTACAGTCGGGGGTGAGGTGGGGTTGAAGGCAACACCGGATGACAAAACTGAACTGCCCGGTTACCATGTACGTGACACAGACTACATGCCCAGTTGCCAGTTACCGTGTACGTAGGAGGCTACATGCCCGGTTACCGTGTACATGACATTGACTGAGACTAAGCTACATGCCCGGTTGCTGGTTACCGTGAACGTAGACACTGAGGCTAGGTGCCCGGTTACCGTGTACGTAGACACTCCGTTCAATTCCTGGACTCAGCAAAATGTTGAAAATATTCCTAAACCTAAACGTGGATAAAACTGACATCTCATAAAGCAGAGAATCTAACCACAAACATCACGATCACAAGTTAAAGTAGCCAGTCGAAACACTGAACATTATAAAATACAGAAGCATCAAATTTTACAATTGGGCACAAAAATCAGGGATCTTTCTGGCTCAGCAACAGTCAAACACAGCAAGAGACTGATTGGAAACTGTGAAGACACCTTTTATTAACTAGACTAGTTTTGGATAAACTGACCTACTTATAACTTGTTCTATAACAATAAAAACCCGAGGGGGTCTTTTAACTTTTCCTCTCCTGCATTCCCCAACCATACACTTGACATTCATGCTTCCTTCAAGAAAGCAGAAAGATGTAATAGAAACAGATAAAATTCCCAAATATCAAAGTCAAAACTACTTTAGAAGTACACTTAGAAGTACTAAGTGATGATAACAGTTGTATCACTATCAGAAGTCCTGATACTTGAATCAATCATTATTATCATCCACGACATGCCTTCTTTATCGGATTTTGCAAATTCTTTTATACACACCTAAAGATGTAATATATAACAAACTATGCCCCTCTAGAATTTCATCCTTCCAAACCAGAGTGGACCAACAGTAAAGTCAAAGCAATCAGAAAACAAGCTGCAACAGTTACTAACACTACTTGTCTTCCTTGAAAGCTAGCCTAATGATCATGAGAGTTCTTGAACAAGTTAGTAGCCGGATATGAAAAGCTATTTAATTCTTTACACAATCATAGATTTTTACCGTGTCCAACCCGAATAAAACAACAGCCTTTCGTCTGCTTCCAGTACCAGGGTTCGAACAAAAAGATAATATTGTCTATCGGGGTCTTTATTCTTTCTCACAGGCAGGAACAAGGACGCTTGCATTTGTTGTCAGAAGCCATGAAAATTTAGTAACAGTCACATGCTCTGTCACATGATACCAGTCACGTGATATTCTGTTTACTATCGGTGGCCCGTATTATTGGTCGATTGTTTGACGTATTATTATGTCACCTGTTTTAAGTTTGTCGTTTGTACTTCATCCCCCCCCCCCCTTCCTCCCAAATAATAACAACCCAGCAATGTGTCGACCTCCCACCTCACATTAACCACCCCCCTCCCACCCTCCTTTATTTACACCCCAACCCAACTCTGTAATAATAATTGTCAACGTCCGCTTTAATCATTTATAATTATTTGCACATATCGCACCCCCACCCCCCTCCAACGTGTCTGTCTGTCTGTCTGTCTGTCTGTCTGTCTGTCTGTCTGTCTGTCTGTCTGT
>NW_004798403.1:173221-176549 GCF_000002075.1 Aplysia californica
TGTGCTTTTTTTTCATAATTTCCGATTATTTTCCTTCATCATTCTTTGTTAATATTAACAGAATCGTATACTTTGACATTTTTGGGGCTCAGTTTGCATACTTTCATATTATTATTTTTTTTTATTATTATTTTTTTTGTGTGCATAAAACCACAGGGACAGAGCAGTAGAATCAGCAGCAGTCAACATTTACTATCAAGGGATTTGAAATAAAATCAATTGCCCAAGAACGGCATCCGATGTGGCCCAAAACAGTGAATTTGTAGCAAAAATAATAAAAATTTGATGCTATGCCAAGATAATAGTGCTCGATATTTGGACTTTCCACTGTCCGTAATGTGTACAGATGAAGTCAACTCTACTGTATAGAGGTGGTTAGCAACGGCAATCAGTAGTAGAGGTATACAAGCACTCAGGGCTATATGTTCTTATACTATCGGGTCATTTCCCAACCACATGCGGTGAGCCACCTCGGGCCTAGGTGATTTTGCCGCCTGTGAGAGGTCAGGGGTGAGTCCTCGCCTCATACCCACGCCGGGGTGGAGGTGAGAATATCGGGTCATGATCTATTCTCACCTTGAGAATATAGGTGGCCAAGAGGAAATTACGGTAAATGATGTTGATCCTCAACTTAAAAGAGCTCTGTGTTCACTCTGACACACAAATATTTTTTAATGATGCGGAAGGGAGTGGGGTAGAGGAGGGGGGGGGGAGCTTTCAAGAGCCGAATTTACATTCACGTTCATGTAGGCCTACTCAGATTCTGAAATTCAAACACGTTATTGATACTACCAGACGGTAGCAACTCCAGGGTAAAAGTCGATAGATACTCAGTGATGTCGGCAAAGCGGCGCCTGTGTGTATTTATTGCCATAGCTGTTAAAGTACTTTTAAAAAGGTACTTAAGTACAAATTTAATTACAATCTACAATGTGTACTTAAGTACAGTAAAAGTGCTTTCCTATAAAATGCACTTGAGTACAAGTACTTATTGAAAAAGTACTTACGAGTACATTTTGAGTACTTTCTGCTAACATGCTAAAACACTTCAGTACTAATGCAAAACATCATATTATTGAATAACATATCCAATATATTTGACAAATTAGGGCATTTATTACTAAAATGTAAAAAGTATACAAAGCATTTGAATATACGCACTAAACGTAGGTGGAAATAGTCCGTGAAATTGAAAAAAAACAAAAATCAGACGCAACAAGTGAATAAGTGATATTATGGATAGAACTTGTTGAGCAAAACAATAAGATCAAATGAAAATCAGTCCAAGAGGTCGGAAAGTTCTACAGGAAAAGTATCCAAATGTGGAAAATGTAGAGACAACGTTGCACTTAAGAAAACATAAAATTGATGAAAATCGCCAGCAAAGAAATGGAAAAGTGCATTGAAATTTTCATTGACAAATCCTCAAGGAATCAATGTAGCCTTAAGCAAAATCCACCAAAAAAGGTTAAAAAGAAATTTAGGATGCCTAAAAAATTGTTAGATATACATTGAGAACTCAGTTTCAGTTTCAATTGATTATAGTGGTAAGACAGATTTTGGTCACACTGTGTTGTCCACGGCGCCCACGGCAAACCAAAATGCAGGTAGTTTCCTAGAGTCTAGTAAATGTAGTGTAACCAAAGATTATCTACTACAGTAGTCTCCGCCTAAGATCCCAGTGCTCGGGAGCAAGGAAAATACGCGATCTTAGCAGACGAAGTCAAGGAAGAATCTACAGTGACCCATGAACTGACGTGACCCCTGGGTGGGTTTATGACATATGGTGAGCAAAGAGTGGTCAACCTTGATGACCAATCACAGTGGCATGAGGCATGCCACACACTCATTTGCCAATCGTGAGTCTCGAGATCCTTATCTACGTTTATCCAGTTGCCCCTCCCCTTTACCTGTCCAAAAATTTTAGCATTCCATCTATGATTGAGTCCTCCAGCCTTTGTCGTTATGCACCATTACGTTGTGACAACACCAATTAAAATTCAGGCTGTCTCACAAATTCGAGAATAGAGAAAAACTGCATTCACTGCCTTCAACGGTCAGGGAAGAGTTCACAGCTCGATGTGATACTGCCTGGAGCGAACTTGTAAGTCCTACCCACCCAGCGAGTGATGTAAGTTAGGTGGCGAGCTCAGATGCGAGTGCGATGTTTGGGGAAAAGAAACGCATCGGTCAGTTCACACCTCAGTGTGATCCCGTCTGGGGCAAACATTGTACCATTTCACGGAGTTTTACGACGCTTGTGATCACATTCCCGAGAGTAGCTGATCTTTGACGCGACTGGCCGTTCTTTGATCTCAACTTTTAACTCTTGGTTGATCGGCTGTGCACGCCCGGATGTTCCGTAAATTATGATCAGAAATGCCGGCACTTACTCTTTCATTAAGCTTCAAAAGTACTCAAAATGTACTTTTAAAATACTCAAAGTACATTTATAAAAAGGTATCGGAGTAGAGCAAAAGTACTGGTTCTCAAAAATGTACCGGAGTACAGTAAAAGTACCGAAAATTGTAACGTAAGTACGAGTGCCGGAGTACTTGTACTCCGTTACAAATTTTTTTGTAAATTTTTTTTTTATGGTGGGGGTGGGGGAGGGGGTTCTGTAATGAAATTTTCCTCATAAACGAGTTAGTCACACTTTCTTCAACCCCGCTGTCCTGTGATTTCAAGTACCTCTTGTCGTCGTAAGCTAGCGTGTGTGAATGAGTCACATCAACACAGCTGGGAGTTGTAAGAAAAAAAAATATGTCGAACGCAGAGTAATCTTACTCGACTAAATATAAGTTGAGATTTACACCGTCACAAGCTGTCAATAATGGGAAATTTGGGGCGATACGATCAGCGAATTCTAATCAAACACACATCAGCAACGCAGATGTTGCGATATATCATATTATGTAGGCCTACTATTGAGCATTAACATTTTGTTATTTGGTGAAGCAAAATAACACCCAGAAAACTACCAAACCCCAAACAGCAATAACCCTTTCCATTTTTACTCCCTGATCTAGTGATGGTTGATTTTTATGGAATTATTGGTATAGCATTTTTTCTGAATGTCGACTCATTTGTAAAGACACATGCATAATTTTAAAAATGATTCCAAATTGCAGCTGTCCACTCTTAAGTACGTTTGGGACTGTTAATGATTATTATGGTGATACATGTATATCAACCATAAAACAAGTTTATATTCTTCATTGAAATACAATGCACACAAAGCTCGCACGCGCATGCACAAACACATGCAGACACGTACTCATACACGCCCATACACGAACACAAACACACACACACACACACACACACA
>NW_004798403.1:176856-178756 GCF_000002075.1 Aplysia californica
ACACACACACACACACACACACACACACACACGCAGCATGCGCGCACTTACATACTAACACACACATACACATAGCATACCAAATCGAAAAGCAACCATTGGCCGTGCAAGAAAACACAGGCGGTGAACATACTCTCTCGGACGTCTGCTGTGAAATGAACTGACGTGTCCCTTGGGTGGTTATGACTTGTGGCGAGCAAAGAGTGGTCAGCCTTTACGACCAATCACATTGGCATGACACTTGCCATTTTCATTTATCCTATCATGGGTCTCAAGATCCACGCTGATTCTATTGCTCCCCCTGTAGGCTACCTGTCAAAAATTTACAGCTTTCGATCTCTGACTGAGTGCCCCCGCCTCTGTCCCAACATACCATTGTGCTGTGACCGTACCACTGCTCACTATGATGACTACGCCAATTAGAATGCAGTCTTTCTCGCGATAAATTCGGGAATAGGCTAGAGACAACTGGCTGTAGTAATGGTCAGGGAAGAGTTCACATTTCGATGTGATCCAAGGACCTTCTTGTGAGGCCCTACCTACACAGCGTGTGGTGTAATCTCAGGCGGAGAGCTCCGTTTTGCAAGTGCGATGTTTAGTGAAAACCAACGCGTCGGCTAGTCCACACCTCGCTGTGATCCCCTCTGGGGTAAATATTGTAATGTTTCATTGAGATTTACAACGGAGATAATGATCGAATTCATGAGAGTGGTTGATCTGTGACGCAATATGCAGTATAATGATGGCAAATTTGTGCTGTTTGGTTGATCAGCTGCGCCCACCCGAGTTCTTGTTCCGTACTTTGCAAGATGGTCTCAGAAGTGCGGGATCTTAGCCGTATGTAGCCCTTCAGCGAGGGATCTTAGGGGTGATTTTTGTGTAGGTAAGAATTGGGAAGAATGAATATTATTTATGAGTGTGCTGCAGGAAAATCAATATTAGTCATTTGTCTTTTAATAGATTTATTATTTACTTATTTTATATTATTATTTTGATGAATCCCAGGGACAATTTACTTAATTGTTCTTTGTAGTTTGGTTATAATGAGCCAGGATAGCTAGCCATGACTGAAATTTTTGTAGTCACCATCACCACAACACAATTTACATTTACTGAAGATTGTATGTGGAAGGTGCGTGGAACACTATGCTGGTTACCAGAGAAATAGATCGAGTTGTCAATCACAGTGTCTTCAGCTGTCTTCATCGGTAATTACCCTACAGTCGGTGGCCCGACGTAGATATTCTGCAAATAATCTGCAAGAACGTGAAGCATAGCAAGACCATCAAGGACAGATACTTTCTGGTTGCAAATTTTTTTAAATCAGCAATAAATCTGGTAAAGTATAGTGAAATCATACAGTTTTAACGCGATTTTCATCACTATGGTTATTTTTTAGGCGGCACCTCCGATTTCAATTACCACTTCCAACACCGACAGGACGGAAAAAAATGAGCAACTAGCCTTGATAAGTACTAGAATAATATAGGCCTGGCTTGACTCAACAGCCGATTCAAATGTAATTTCTCAGCTCATGTATGATCAGGTTACGGAAAATAAAGTGTAAACCCATTAATAAGTCTTCATATTACATCAGATGAAGGAAAAAAAACAACAAAATAAGGGAAAGAGAGAGATAAAGAGAGAGAGAGAGAGAGAGAGAGAGAGAGAGAGAGAGAGAGAGAGAGAGAGAGAGAGAGAGAGAGAGAGAGAGAGAGAGAGAAGATTAAATGACAGTCAACGATATTTATAAGAGAGACAGACGTAATTAAGAGAGAGAGAGGGGGTGGGGGTGGAGGGAGAAAGAGATAATTAAAAGAGAGAGAGTGAGTGAGGAGAGACAGAGATGATTAAAAGAGAGAAAGAGGGATCGAAGAGAGACAGTTAAAGGAGAGAGAGA
>NW_004798403.1:180552-182132 GCF_000002075.1 Aplysia californica
AACTTGCTAGTTTCACTTTGATTTTTTAAAACACAACTAGGGTAACTCTGTTCGCAAAAAGGTGCGCATTTGCGAAGAGGGACACTTTTTTAATTGGCTCAAAGAGAGGAGTGGCCCCTCTTGTTATGTAGACTCTTTGCTTTAAGTCGAAAGACGCTCGGATAACAAGAACAAGACGGTGCAACTCGGTATAAGCAGTATTTCCTGTCCGCAGTGTCGTCTTACAATAGATCTACCTTAAAATATTATCTTTAACTTTAAGTTAGGCCTAGAGAACGTACATACAAGTTGTCTACGTTCTCTAAGTCTAATGTTCAGTGCCCGGTGCTTCCAAGCGCGGCATCCAATCCCGGTCCCGGAAGGTTCTTTTTTTCCTTCTCCTGAGCCAAAATTATTTTTTTTAAATTAAAAATTAGACTCACAGACCAAGGAAAGCCACTACAGTATTGAACTTTAACCAGGCCTAAATTGGTAAAAGGAAAAGTATAGGCTCTACTGAGGCCTACTTTGTACAGAGCTCCTCTTGGGACAAAACCAGAATGTGAATGCTTCACCACTAGATCTACATAAAAAATACAAATACAAAACAACAAGTTATAATTATGGGGGAAAAATTGTTGGTCAGTCGAGAAGAGGGGGGGGAAAAAAAAGCGGCCTGGACCGGGATCGAACACACGCTAAAGAAAATTGGTTTGACTTCAAGCGCAGACGCGCTGTCCATTCGACCATCAGAACTTCTGATAACGACGTGCGGATTAAGCTTGATATTTTACACACGGCGACACGGCGTTTTTTTTTTAGCACTGTCGCTAATCGCAACGCGGTGTTTTATTTAGCACTGGCGCTAATCGCAACGCGCGTTGCAAATAGGCACTTCACTTTCCGAACCCTCTAGATTTTGTCGATACACAGACTAGATTCGTGCTTTCCACTTGTTAATTTCGTTTGACAAACTATGAAAATAAAACCCAAGGCATTCCAAACAGTGTATTTGCTTTTAATTAACATTAGTAGGGATAATTTTGCAAAGGAGCATGCGAAGAAAACGGAAAATCAACACTGTACGTAGACTAAAGACCTACATTGAGCGGCCATCATTCTAAACTATCTAGTTAGTAGATCTAGATTTCATCGACATACACGGATTAGACTCGTCTTTTTCACTTGTTAATTATTACTTTTGGCCAGCTATGGAAGCAATATCTAAGTCATACTAAAAGCGTATTTACTCTAAACAAACGTTTGTGGGGGAATATTTTGCAAAGCAACATGCAAATCTACCTTAATTTGGAAGGTGTTTGTTGATTTTGACGTAACTTTTATACTAATCAAAAAATCATATCATTATACATGTATATATTATTATTATAAACCAGTTGTTTCTATTGCACTTAAAATTGCTACCATTCTCTTTTACCATTCCATTTCAATACGATGAGAAAGCAACAGTCTATCTACCTAGTTAGTGTCCTCCAATCCCAATTACCCTCTCTAGAAGGAATAATATGAACACTGTACGTTCACGATCTAAAGCAATATAAAGCATATTATTAACTAAATATAGCTTTGTATGGGCACTA
>NW_004798404.1:0-2698 GCF_000002075.1 Aplysia californica
AAAGCAGAAAGTTTGCATACTTTACATAGCCACAGCTTAATCAACTGAAGGTCACCAGTTACCAAATTTTTCACGGAAGCTGACGTGAGTTGTTTTGCAAATTGCATTAGTTTCAGCCAAAAAAGAAATTCTTTATTGTAAAGGGACAATAGTTTTAAATTCATTCAACTGCCTTATAATGCGACTATTTGCACAGGTGTTTAGAATTTAAGCCTATGATTCACTTTCTTTAAATCTGTTTCTGTCAGAAAACATAAAATGCAGTGATTTCTCTGTTTGTAAGACGTGCATGCGGAAAATGTCGGAAAATGATAGAAAGGCGAGCGCTAGGAATGCTCCAGGCTGGGAATCCACAGCGAGATTATGTGGCTCAAAGGCTCAATGCCCACAGAAAACAGCACTGGACGTTTGTGGGCATATTATTATTATTATTATTGTCTGGGTGTCTGGAACGACGAATGGCAGACCTACAATAGGTAGGCCACGGATCAAAACGCAGAGACAAAACAGGCCTACGCATCCACCGCGTTCATCTCCAGAACAGAATACGTCCTGCATCACTGCGGCACGTAATGTTCCTGGATAAAGACCAATCTCAGCGACAACTGACCGGCCCCCAAACGTTGGATGAACTTGAGCGATAGGTAATAAGCGTCCAGCTGCAGATTCCCCCCTGCAGTTTATCCAATTATTTATCCTTTGCTGTGAGTCGAAGGTGTCAATCAGTCATCAGTCACCTGCATGGCCAAATGACCATACTCGGTACTGAATTTGTGAATTTGGAAATTAGATTTTTTTAAACAATTAATTATTTAATTTTAAAAATTTTCTTTTGTTTGATGTACTTGTGTTTTTTAAAGGGTTTTTTTTTTTTTTTTTGGGGGGGGGGTCAACTTGTGATGATTATTATTGTGTAAAATTGAACACTTCAATGAAAACTAATTATCTTCATGACCTATTCCTTGATGTGTGTGTCATGTCGTCTAGAAAAGGAATGGATTTTCCATGGAAAATGTTGGTTTGCAAGCACAGTATTTGGCTTCTATGCGCTATGCACACTTTCTTTTTCCGTGAGTATATACTTTCTGATTTTTTTTCAGTTCAGTGAGTTTCAACAGTTTGAAATTGTTTCATTTCTTTTATTTTTGCTTGTTAATGATTTTGTTCTCTTTTGTGACACCATACAAACACTTCCCGAGTCGATCGGCGAAATAAATGATGTATTGCTGCTCACGACTACATCTTTGACGTTCCTATTCAACTGGACTTATGGACTCAAGAAAGTAGATATTTCAGGAAGGAAGATATCCCCGAAAAGTACTTGTCTCAAGTAAGTAGATGTTCCAATATTCCAGGAAAGTAGATATTCCAGTTTTCCAGGAAAGCAGATATCGGGTGATAAAAACAAAACAAAACAGAAAACTTAACAACTTGTTTTGTAAATATAATATTCCTAAAGTTTTGCGTTTCTAATTTGATGGCAATATGGAAGTCAAAAGGAATTTGATTGATATTCCTTTTAGATAATTGCACAGAATGGTTCTGTACTATATTGTGCATGACCCCCCCAAAAAAACAAAAAAAAACATTTTCAACCTTGACCCTATTTTTGTAGCATGTCAGTATTGTCAGAATACCATTAAAAGCTGCACCGATCGCGCCATATTGCAAGCTTTTGCAACAGAATAACAGCTAATAAGACAACAGAAGTTTGCAAATATTTTTTTGTTCACAATTTTCTGTTGCTTGCTGAGATCATGGTTAATGATAATGTTTAGTAAAGAGCAAAGAGCTTTTTGTATTGAATATTACCTCTCCACCAACTCACCCTTCCTGACATTTTGTACGTTCCGTGCACGTTACGGAAAGAATGCTGAAGTGCCCCCAAGACCTTCTTTGGTGTCATGGGCAGAGAAGTTCGTCAGTTTATTCTTTTTAATTTTTCTTTTTAGCGAATCATAACAAAAAAATCCAAAACAAAACGACCACTAAAGGTCGAACACGCACCATTAATTATTGCAGCCCTTTAAACGTCACCAGGGAGCAGATTCCAGTAGCCGAGTCCCATGAAATGTATGTCCGCAGATTTCAGTAGTCGAAAGCCATGAAATGTATGTCTGCAGACGATGTCGGCAGCTAGGGCTTTCCTACACCTCAACGGTCTGCATTCTAAAAGCTGATCTAAACCTACGACTGTACCATTTCCGCGTTCACTTGGCCGAGATTTCCTGGATCAGAACATGGCAATGTGTTCGTGATTCCCTAATCGTCTCGAAAAGCTTGAACATTTCCTTGGTGACATTTATTGGATCAGTGCAAGGTCTATTTTCACCATTGAGGATAATATGTAAACTCCAACAATGTTGTCTGTTAGGCACCGCCTCCAATCCTTCCCTGTTATCTTTGGAAACCCCTCCATACTGTATATTAGGTGCAGTGTGTGTGGCTTTAAGCACTCATGGTTCAATGGTTCATTGTGTTTGGAAGTCATTGAACATTTCGAACGACACGTTAAAATTGTGTCAAGTCCAAAGGAGGGCATGTAATATAGCACTGGTTCTAAGAATTCCAGAATAAAAACGTTAGTTTAAAAAAAAAATCTCTGTGAGAGAAATGAAATACTGTATAAATGTTACAGAGATGGAAAAATAGTTTAATGTCAAAGAAAAAAATACTCACCCCCCAAAAAAAACAACAA
>NW_004798404.1:3054-4420 GCF_000002075.1 Aplysia californica
TATTCCAAGACAATAGACATTCCTATATTCCAGGAAAGTAGATATTCCAAGACAATAGACATTCCTATATTCCAGGAAAGTAGATATTCCAAGACAATAGACATTCCTATATTCCAGGAAAGTAGATATTCTAATGTTCCAGAAAAGTAGATATTCTGATTACTTGAATGTAGAACTTGGGTCTTAGGAAGACGGGACCCTCCATGCTTCCTCACCCCTCTTCATGAGGGTCCATTTCAGTGTGGGCAGGCTATTTGTCTCCATCATCAACTGATTGTGGTAACGTCTGATGGGGTCACGCAGCCTGCTCCTCCTACCTTCACCATGCTGAACTCTTTTCTCAATCACAACCTCCTTCGTGAGGGAGTCCTCTTCACGGCTGCTGGCTATGTGTTCTCGGACAAGGGCTACTACAGTTGGAGGGTCAAAGGTAAGCACCCATAGCTATTTCATTTCCCTTGACTCCTGCATGTCCTGGGCTGAAGATCCACTGCATGCGTCGGATTTTGCTGTCTTGGATTGTCTTAAACCAATTTGCATAGAGGCTGCCGGTCAAGATCTTATCCAGATATTCTGATATTCCAGGGAAGTAGGAATTTTGTTATTCCAGGCACGTAGACATTCCAAGACAGTAGGCATTATATCATAATATATCTGGAAAACAGATATTCCAATATTCCAGAAAAGTAGACATTACAAGATAGTGGACATTCCAATATTCCAGGAAAGTGTATTCTAATATTCCAGGAAAGTGTATTCTAATATTCCAGAAAAGTAGGTATTCCAATATTCCAGGAAAGTGTATTCTACTATTCCAGAAAAGTGTATTCTAATATTCCAGAAAAGTGGGTATTTTGATATTCCAGGAAAGTAGATTTTCCAAGACAGTAGACATTCCAATATTAAAAGAAAGCAGAAGTTCCAGGACAGCAGATGTTCCGAGAAAATGGATGGCCTGGAGAGTAGATATTCCAATATTCGTCAGGTGTGTCCACGGTCTCGCAATATTAATGACGCACCAGCAGATATCATTTACCTGCGTCATTAATATTGCGAGACCGAGTATGGCAACAGAATATCGATCATATAAAGCATATACAGACTCTTTATGTGGGTGGTTGGCGGGTGCTCTGGTGTGGTTTGCTCCTTCTTTCCTATCGATATATCAAACATCTATCGTCCTTATCTCCCCTTGCTCTTTTTTTATGTTTGTTACTCTCTTGTAACACCTCTAATCTTTTGGCGCTCATATGACCTTATTATGCAGTTGCGAGCGCCGTAAAACCTGTACTAAAACTAAAGACTCTTTATAGTGTACGATTTGTGAATGTACTCCTAACTGCCTCCTTTTCTGTTTGCCAACTTT
>NW_004798404.1:4520-7669 GCF_000002075.1 Aplysia californica
TCCAAAGGAGGGCATGTAATGCAGCACTGGTTCTAAGAATTCCAGAATAAAAACGTTAGGTTTTTTTAAAAATCTCTGAGGGAGAAATGAAAAATGAAATACTGTATAAATGTTACAGAGATGGAAAAATAGTTAAATATCAAAGAAAAAAATACCCACCCCCCAAAAAAACCCAACCAAAAACAACCCCACTTTCAAGACTTTCTAACATTATTTTTAAAAGTGGGAACTTTTCTTTTGCGTTTATGGGAGTTTTTTTCTGAAAGTCATTTCCCTTTACAAAATAAATTTCTTCTTTTTGGATTTATGCCAAACAATTTTTGGGGGGATAAATTACGTCTGTTCCAAGTGCAGAACATTCTAGAACAATTTTTTTGAGAGATATTCATCTTGTATTCCAATATTTCAGACAGGTAGGTATTCTAGTACTTTATTCCAGGGAAGTTGGCATTTCGACACTCCAGTAAAGTAGATATTCCAAGACAATAGACATTCCTATATTCCAGGAAAGTAGATATTCCAAGACAATAGACATTCCTATATTCCAGGAAAGTGGCTATTCCAAGACAATAGACATTCCTATATTCCAGGAAAGTAGATATTCCAAGACAATAGACATTCCTATATTCCAGGAAAGTAGATATTCCAAGACAATAGACATTCCTATATTCCAGGAAAGTAGATATTCTGATTACTTGAATGTAGAACTGGGGTCTTAGGAAGACGGGACGCTCCATGCTTCCTCACCCCTCTTCATGAGGGTGCATTGCAGTGTGGGCAGGCTGATTGTCTCCATCATCAACTGGTTGTGGTAACGTCTGATGGGGTCACGCAGCCTGCTCCTCCTACCTTCAGCATGCTATACTCTTTTCTCAATCACAACCTCCTTCGTGAGGGAGTCCTCTTCACGGCTGCTGGCTATGTGTTCTCGGACAAGGGCTACTACAGTTGGAGGGTCAAAGGTAAGCACCCATAGCTATTTCATTTCCCTTGACTCCTGCATGTCCTGGGCTGAAGATCCACTGCATGCGTCGGATTTTGCTGTCTTGGATTGTCTTAAACCAATTTGCATAGAGGCTGCCGGTCAAGATCTTATCCAGATATTCTGATATTCCAGGGAAGTAGGAATTTTGTTATTCCAGGCACGTAGACATTCCAAGACAGTAGGCATTATATTATAATATATCTGGAAAACAGATATTCCAATATTCCAGAAAAGTAGACATTACAAGATAGTGGACATTCCAATATTCCAGGAAAGTGTATTCTAATATTCCAGAAAAGTAGGTATTTTGATATTCCAGGAAAGTAGATTTTCCAAGACAGCAGACATTCCAATATTAAAAGAAAGCAGATGTTTTAGGAGAGCAGACGTTCCGAGAAAGTAGATGTGCCTGGAAAGTAGATATTCCAATATTCGTCAGGTGTGTCCACGGTCTCGCAATATTAATGACGCACCAGCAGATATCATGTACCTGCGTCATTAATATTGCGAGACCGAGTATGGCAACAGAATATCGATCATATAAAGTATATACAGACTCTTTATGTGGGTGGTTGGCGGGTGCTCTGGTGTGGTTTGCTCCTTCTTTCCTATCGATATATCAAACATCTATCGTCCTTATCTCCCCTTGTTCTTTTTTATGTTTGTTACTCTCTTGTAACACCTCTAATCTTTTGGCGCTCATATGACCTTATGCAGTTGCGAGCGCCGTAAAACCTGTACTAAAACTAAAGACTCTTTATAGTGTACGATTTGTGAATGTACTCCTAACTGCCTCCTTTTCTGTTTGCCAACTTTTTATTTAAAAAATTTTTTTAATTATTGAAAAGAAAATTAAATATTTTTTCGAAGCACAAAAACAAACAAAGAAATTCAGGACCTATTCTACCGCCACCCGGGCAAAATTCAAAATAATTAATTCCTACCAGACTGACAACGCTTAATGTGTCCCGCGCGATCATGTGACTAAATCCAGTGGCGAGCGCAGCAAAATACTTGTCAAAACAAAAACAACAGCAAAATTGGTGGGGGGGGGGGGTTCACGGTGTATAACGATGTGTTGGATCCCCAAACAATAGGACCATCGAATTTGGGTTGATTTTTTTAGCTTTCAAGGTTCTCTACCCTCTTGGTGCAACCCTATCGGAAATGAACGTCCTTATTCGAGAGATCCGCCTCGGTCCTATAATGCTGAAAGAGGTGTTGAACCCATACCATACAGCTAAAACATTTGTGAGGCAGCGTGGTGCAATCAGGCTCTCGTCAAAGTAATCAAAGTGAAGAAACTTACATTTTTCCGCAGGTTTGTTAATTTTTATAAACTTTTTGTTTTTTGGCTCAACACCTTTCATGCCCATGAAAGAACTCATTTGTATGTGGATTTTTCAGAAAAACGTTGATTAAAGGCACAAAAAATTTAAAGAATTCAGTTATCACGGACTCTTAGCTAAGGAAATAACTAATCTTTGGCGGCCATTTTCTCATTAATTTTATATCTGAAAACAGGTGACCCCCACCTCCTTCATTTGCAAATATCTCGACTTGTATTCAAGATAAATGAACATTTTTTTCATCTAAATAAAGACAAGTGAACAAGCTTTAGGGTGATACCAATAACTCTACATGCCCAAAATTTGACGAGAGCCCGATTCCACCACGCTGCCTCACATTTGAGGAAACCAAGAGGCTCTGGAGCAGTGTTTGCCACCATTGTTATGGTCAGGGTCCATTAAAAAAAAATCATTTTCAATTAAAAGGCTATAGTTTTTGTATCGCCACATGCATGGACAACAAGAAGGTTATAAATAGGTCCTTGATGTACAGCAGAGACCGCAAGTACCGGTATTTATAATCATTGATGTGCATTGTATTAAATAATACTTGTGACAACTCAGTGATCCCTACCGTTCTTAAGGTACGTATCTATCTTAACAATATTTGTGTTAATAATTACTGTTCATGTATATTTTGCATAGAAGAAGAAGAAGAAGAAGAAGAAGAAGAAGAAGAAGAAGAAGAAGAAGAAGAAGAAGAAAAAGAAGAAGAAGAAGAAGAAGACTAAGAAGAAGCAGAAGATGAAGAAAAAGAATAAGATGATGAGCATGATGATGACGATGATGAAGCCGACGATGTAGAGACGAAGAAT
>NW_004798404.1:7769-13832 GCF_000002075.1 Aplysia californica
GGAAGCGGGCCAAAAAATTTAGGGGTAAATACAGAACATACGATTTTGTCTGTAGTGGTGATGCTCTGCGGAAAATCTCCCATAACCCCAACGCAAGCGCCCCCCTCTAAGTACTACTCAAATCCCGAACTCGAGCGTGCTCCTCTAGGTCTTCTTACGCGCTGGTTCCCTCTCACTAGAATTAGCCGAATTACATCTCTGAACATGAACCAGTTTTTCAATATTCATTCTCGATCAAGAATATTAAGAAGAACTAGCTGTAGTTGCATAAGTTCTTATGCTGAATTCGCTGTAGATGACCTCGTTTATAAGAACACGAAGAAGAATGTCGTTCGAAGTAGAAGAACAAGCCAAGACGATGAAGCAGTGAAGAAGAGGACGTAGAACAAGAAGAAGAGGACGTAGAAGAAGATGAAGAAGAAGTAGAAGAAGAAGAAGAAGAAGAAGAAGAAGAAGAAGAAGAAGAAGAAGAAGAAGAAGAAGAAGAAGAAGAAGAAGAAGAAGAAGAAGAAGAAGAAGAAGAAGAAGAAGAAGAAGAAGAAGAAGAAGAAGAAGAAGAAGAAGAAGAAGAAGAAGAAGAAGAAGAAGAAGAAGAAGAAGAAGAAGAAGAAGAAGAAGAAGAAGATATTATGCATGTGACTGTGAGCCTGTTTGTGAGTGCAAGCATACTACGGTAGTGCATTATGATGGTTATGTGCACAGATGGTTGTGGAGAAGAGGATGTGTGAAGGAAGAGTGTGGTTATATGGGGTGTGCACATGTGAGTACGCATGCATGTGTGTATGTTTGTATGTGCGTGTATCTTTGTAAGTGTGTGTGAGTTTGTTTATATGTGAGTGTGTGTGTATGTGTGTGTATGTATGTGTGTGTGTGTGTGTGTGTGTGTGTGTGTGTGTGTGTGTGTGTGTGTGTGTGTGTGTGTGTGTGTGTGTGTGTGTATGTGTGAGTACGTGGTGAAACACCAAACCAATGTTCCGGGATCTGGACAATAAAGATATATCTTATCTTATCTCATCTCATCTCATCTCATCTCATCTCATCTCATCTCATCTCATCTCATCTCATCTCATCTCATCTCATCTCATCTCATCTCATCTCATCTCATCTCATCTCATCTCATCTCATCTCATCTTATCTTATCTTATCTTATCTTATCTTATCTTATCTTATCTTATCTTATCTTATCTTATCGCCCACTAGTGGAAGAAGTCACCCAGGTTGGCAAGCACTGCTTCAAGAGGGTCGGAATCCTATCACAAATACACCGAGACGCTCGGGCAGATGAGAAAGGAAGAAGAAATTAATTCTCATTTCGGAAAATATAATTATGTTTTGTATACATGTTTTATTTTGTTTTATTTTGTTGTTTTTCCCCTACACCATTAGGCGCGAGGACAGAAATATCGAGCGATGTCATTTCTCGTGTAATCGTGTTGTTCTGACTGTCGGGAAAGAGCAGACTGAGAAAGCGAAGACTTAAATAATTGAGGAAGATGGAATAATTATTATGATAATTATAGTTAAACTTTATATTTTAAATTGTAGGCATAATTTAATTTCCCTTTCACGAGAAGGAGAGTTTGGCGGTTACGGGTACATCGAGCTTTTCATCATTGATTGGTTGTCGGAGGGGTAGATCTAGATGACCTTTTGGCTCTTTTGTCTGGGGGGGGGGGGGGATGAAATAGTCTTTCTATTGCTGGTCTGAGATGGTGAAGGAGAATTTTGATTGATTGTCTAATGTATTGAACTACACTTTAGATTAATTACAGTTGTCTAAGGTGGTGAAACAGACTTTTAATTGATTGACCTAGGTGATGAAATAGACTTTTGAATTGTTATAATTGTCTGAAGTGATGGAATAGACATTTTGGTTAGCTGTCTGTGGTAATGAAATGTCAAGCATCATGGTGAAATCAGGTGCTCGTCCAAATAATACAATCGAAGAAGCCAGAGGTTTTGTGCAGTTTGGCAATTTTTATTGAATTTTTGTTTTTGGGCTCAGCACCTTCAATGTCAATTTAAAAACACATCATTTTCTTTGTGGACTTTACTGAAAAACGTTGATGAAAGGCAAGAAAAGGTAAATTTTCAGTTTCCAAAAACTCTTAGGCTATGAAAGTCACCAACATTTGGTGGCCATTTTCTCGCTTATTTTATCTCTGACATCAGGCGCCCCCTTCCGCCCTGAAATACAAATATCTCGACTTATATTCAAGATTGAAGGGTATTATTTTTATGGAAAAATAGACAAATGAACAAACTGTATGATGACACAATAACTCCAGATGTCCAAAAATTGACAAACGCCTGATAGCACCGCGTTGTGTCACAAATTTATAGACTTTTCACTAATTGAGGGCGAGCATTCTGGCCATTTGACAACGTTTGAAGGTATGCATATTTTTATTTATTTATTTATTTATTTATTTATTTATTTATTTATTTATTTATTTATTTGTTTATGTATGTATTTATATATTTACGTATGTATGTATTTATATATTTATGTATTTATGTATTTTATTTATACAATTTTTTTTTTAATTTTTTTTTTTTTGGGGGGGGGGGGGGGGGGGGGAGGCACTTGAAAAAAAGAAGCAAAACCATGAAATTTGAAGGCTCTGGGTCAATGGGTACAAACTTTTAGACATTTTTGCAGTCTCCCATTCCCTTGCAGAACTGATCATTCTTTTTGACGACTATCTTCCAGTTACCCTCAGGGGTCAGAACAAGATGTGTTCAGCACATGGGGCCGGGAGTCCACGCCCCTGTATCGTCCAGATACACTTTTGTTTGTTTTTGCACCTTTTGGTGTTGTTTGGACACGATACGACACGAAATGACACGAAATGACACGAAATGACTCTCGAAATGACTCTCGAAATTACACGAAATGACACGAAAAGACACGAAATGACACGAAATGACACGAAATGACACGAAATGACACGAAATGACACGAAATGACACGAAATGACACGAAAAGACTCACGAAATGACACGAAATGACACGAAATGACACGAAATGACACGAAAAGACACGAAAAGACACGAAATGACACGAAAAGACACGAAAAGACACGAAAAGACACGAAAAGACACGAAATGACACGAAATGACACGAAAAAACACGAAAAGACATGTTCTAAACCACGGAAAAACATTCCGTTTACCAAGAATTCCGAGTCAGTACACAAGTACTAAGTAGTGAGCTCATTCTGTTCGGACTAGTGCCCCAGTTTGAATTACATTACGCTCCCTTTGGATCATGTGACCAAAAGTAGTCAGACTGCTTTGATTAGTAAGTAAGTAAGTAAGTTTATTCAGTGTTTAAGGCCATTGGCCCACATCACATCACACAATTTTCCCTCGACGCTTAACGGCAACAGAGGATGAAAAAGTTGGTAAAAGGTAAAGATGTTATAATAATAATAATAATTGCATTTATATAGCGCATATCCATGCTCAAGAGCATGCTCTATGCGCTTTACAACTATCATTACCCCAGCAGACTCTATGAGAACACTCAGAAACATTCTCAGCTTCCGAGGAAGCGGATTTCACGCGCTCAAACACTATCAAACTGACAAGATCTTTCACTGTCTATAGCCGGGTACCCATTTCCACTTGGGTGAAGTTAGGAAAATTTGTGCCTAACCACTAGGCCACCGATGTTGTTTGGATCTGGATGAGGGTGCGCTTGCTTGACAGCAAAGGCGAAAAAATCATCAACAGACTAGTCCTGTACCGGAACTCGGCAATCTTAGCAATGTTACCATGCAGTCAGACTGATAGAAACAGAGTTGTACTTGGTCTCACTCTCACCAAATCAATATGTGAGAGGTGTAACTCTCATGAAATTGAAGATGGATTTCACTTTATTTTCTATTGTTCACACTTTGTCCATCAAAGAAAATTGTTAATCCCTCCCAGCCTCAATCGGCCCAGTGACAGAAATATGCAATGTTTGACTCATGATAGAGATATGTGCACAACCTGTACTTATTTATTATGGAAACTTTACTTATCAAATGAGTGTTTTGTGTGATGTGATGTGGGCCAATGGCCTTAAACACTGAATAAACTTACTTACTAATCAAAGCAGTCTGACTACTTTTGGTCACATGATCCAAAGGGAGCGTAATGTAGTTCAAACTGGGGCACTAGTCCAAACATAATGAGCTCACTACTTGTGTTGTGACTTGGAATTCTTGGTAAAGGGGATGTCTTTTCGCGTTTTAGAACATGTCTTTTCATGTCATTTTGTGTCTTATCGTGTCTTATCGTGTCTTCTTGGTGTCTTATCGTTATTTTATCATGTCTTATCGTTTCCTAACGTGTCTTAACGTGTCTTAACGTGTCTTAACGTGTCTTCTCATGGAAAAGAATGACCGTAATATTATCTTATTTATTCTTACAGATTTTTTTATTTTGTTTTAAAAGGGCAATCAAAGAAAATGAAATGTGTACAGAGATAAAAGCAAATTCGTGTTTCTGATTCATATGTAATGGTTCGTAATGTAGGCCTACCACAAGATGTCTTTGATCTGCTGCTGATCAGACGTATGTGGCCACTACGTCGTCATATTCATAGAGTTACTTGGTTGTCTGGGCTAAGGAAATAGATCTTTAATTAGTTATAGTTGTTTGAGGGGAAAAAGTAGACCTTTGATGAAAATAATAGTTTGAGGTAATGAAATAGACCTTTGGTTAATTATAGTTGTTTGAGGTGAGGAAGTAGACCTTTGATGAAGTACAGCAGTTTGGGAAAATGAAATTGACCTTTGATTAGTTATAGTTGTTTGAGGTGAGGAAGTAGACCTTTGATGAAGTATAATAGTTTGAGGTAATGAAATAGACCTTTGGTTAGTTATAGTAAGTTGTTTGAATAGCTATCTTAGACTAAGTCCATGATGTCGGAAACCAATTAATGTTCTATTTGCTCTATCTGAATGGTAAGACCATTTGGAGTCGTTATCAAGACATTCAAGGAATCGGCATGAATTCGGAAAAGCTTAGCATGCTGTGAAACTAATAAAAATTGAACGTCAAATTTCTCAAAAGTAGGTACGGTACTGAGCAGATAGAGCTTTGTAATCCCAGGGTAGCGATTTGATTGGTTATTTGAGGTAATGAAATAGACTTTTGGTTGGTTATTTGAGGAAATAAAATAGACTTTTGTTGATTTTTTGAGGTAATGAAATAGACTTTTGGTTGATTATTTGAGGTAATGAAATAGACTTTTGGTTGGGTGTTTGAAGTAATGAAATAGACTTTTGATCATTTGACTAAGATGATGGAATAGAACTTTGATTAGCTGGCTGAATGAAGTGATGAAATTGACGTTGGATTAGTTATAGCTGCCTGAAGTGATAAAATAGACTTTTGATAAGTCACCTATATATATATTATTTGTGAAAGTTCGTCACTTTGACCTCCTAAAACTCCCTAACCACTTAACTTTCGAATTTGAAAAAAAAAATGACGGTGGTTCAGAATCATTTAAAGGGTGCAGTTTTATTGAGGAGTAAGAAGTTTAATTTTCAGTTTTTCATTAGTTTCGTTCAGATCTACTCTTGGGGAAAGTCCGTCTTCTTAGACGTCATTGTGAACAAATGAGGCTTCCGTTCACAAGCTGTGCGCACTGTTTCCACAATGACTTGATGATCGACTATTCTTTTAAGTCCGTTCATCGAACGTGTAGTCAGCTAGTACAAAATAGTTTTTTGAGGGGATTAATGTTAAATAGACTTTTGATTGATAGACAGAGACGATTAAATAGATGTTTGATTGACTGCACTGACACGGTGATGAAATCTTTTTTTGATTGCTTGTCTGAAGGGATGAAGTAGACTTTTAATTAGAGAGAGTGGGTGACAAATACTTTTAATTGTCTAGGGTTTCTGGTGTTAGTGCGACATAGATTAGTCTGCTACTATCTATCTATCTATCCATCTATCCATCCATCCATCCATCCATCCATCCATCCATCCATCCATCCATCCATCCATCCATTCACACACACACACACACACACACACACACACACACGTGCGCTCA
>NW_004798404.1:14022-15908 GCF_000002075.1 Aplysia californica
TCCTCTATTTCATCCCTCTCTGACATTGTCCACCTCTCCACCAATCACAACCCTCGCCCTCCCTCCGCCCCTCCACTCACACAACCCCACACGCCTGCACCGTTCAGTTCCCGCCAATCCCGAGAACAGATCGATCAGCAGACAGTCACTATCTCCCCTGACAGACTCACGCCCAGCAGCCAATGGGCGGGCGCCCACACCGTCTCCGAGTGACGTTCATTAGTGGCCGACACCGCCCCGCACTGCTCCCAACTCACGCGTTCAATAGCGGATTGTTCGCGCTTATGCGACAATTTTCCGCCGCTCGCCGCTGTCAAAGGGCGGTTTTGTTCTCTAAAGAAACCGACGAAGCGCCGTGCCACAGCGAGGAGCATTTATTAACCAGCGACGCTCCACGAGAGCTGTTCATTATTTTTCTCAAGCCGGTTTCATGCTCAAAGGAATTCCGTTTTTCCAGGTGAACGTATGTGTACGGGTGGCTGTTTCTGAAAGTTTTTGGCCGGGGTTCACGCGCGCAGGTTTTGAATTGGATGTTGGCAGGGGGAGCGGCGATGTACCGCGGTGACCTCTGTGGTACAGGTGAGGAACTGCTTGTGTGTTTTCTGTGCTAGATGGCGTTATGTGTAGAGTGTGTCGTTCGGCTTGTTGTCATGGGTGGAGGTGTACTGCTAGACGCTTGTTGTGTCCTATAATCTAATTTAGATACCTCCAGTGTCTTGTAACCTTCCTGATGGTGATATAATTATTGCTAGTGTCGTATGATGTGACTGAATGGTGACACATTTCTGATGACCTATAATCTTACTGAGTGGTGACATATTATTCCTGCTAATGGAGTATATGGCTACATATTGCTGGGGTCACAAAAGCTTACTGGGCAGTATAGTAATATTGCTAATGTCGTATAAAATCTTACTGAGAGGCATAATCTATACATATTATATTTGTCAAAGTTCATCACTTCGGCCTCCTAAAACTTCCCAACCACTTAACTTTCGAATTTGACAAAATTAATGGCGGTTCAACATCATTTAAAGGGTGCACAGTTCTATTGAGGAGCTTGAGGTCACTGTTGTTTAATCTTCAGTTTTTCATTAGTTTCGTTTAGATCTAATCTTGGGAAAATCTGTCTTCTACGACGCTATTGTAAACAAGTGGGGTTTCCGTTCAATAGCCGTGCGCACTGTTTCCACACCTTAGAAATTCTGGAGTTTACAATAGAGAATCATTCTATACACCTCTTTATCTAAACCTTCTAATGTTTTGCATATCTCAGGATTTATTGCTTCATCCCAGTAGACTGTAAATACTATTGTAGGCCAATGACCTTCTGTTGAAGTTAATGCACCGATCATTCCTTTCATCAAAAGGGGGCCCAGCTAGTAATAAATATTGCTTGTGACGCACGCATGCATAACCTTACTGATGGGGACAAACTGCTACTTTCGGAAAACCTTACTAATAGTGACATATTGCTAGTGTTTTATAACCATACTGAGTGGTGTGGTGACATATTATTGCTAGCGTTTTATAACTTTACCGAGTGGTGACATATTATTGCTAGCATTTTATAGTCTTACTGAGAGGTGACATATTATTGCTAGCGTTTTATACCCTTACTGAGTGGTGACATATTATTGCTAGCCTTTTATAATCTTACTGAGTGGTGACATATTATTGAGAGCGTTTTATAACCTTACTGAGAGGTGACATATTATTGCTAGCGTTTTATAACCTGAGTGGTAACATATTAGATCGTTGCAGATCGTTGTGAGTTTGTATGGGCGTATGTGCGTATGTACCTATGTGTGTATGTGTGTATGAATGTATGTATGTGTGTGTGGTGCGTGCATGCGTGCGTGAGTATGTGTGGGCACGCGTATGTA
>NW_004798404.1:20584-21794 GCF_000002075.1 Aplysia californica
TCTCTCTTTCTCTCTGTTTCTGTTTCTCTCTGTCTGTCTGTCGACTCGTCTCTCTCTCTCTGTTTCTCTCTCTCTGTCTCCCTCTCACCCCTCTCTCTCTCTCTCTTTAAGAGAGAAAGTGAAAAGAGAGAAAAGGGAAGGATAGAGAAAGAAAAACAGAGATAGTAAGGAGAGTACCACACAGATACACCCACATACAGAGAAAGACGGAGAGGTACGGAGTTCACCGCTCATTCGATACGTCCCTGTTTCAAAAATAGGTCCCTGTTTCAAAACCTGACAGCAATGGAGCATTTTATTCTCTATATTATTGTTTTCCTTTCTCTCCATTTCCTGCTCTCTAACCATGTTCTGTCGTCTGCTTTCGTCCTCAATTTCTTCCTTCCCAGTGCCCCCTCCCCCCCTTTTCCTCTGGGTTCCAGACTCTTTCTGCAGCCTTTCTACCGCCACCCCTTAGCTCCCTCTTACTGCTGTCTTGCAGCCAAAACCTTAATCTTATGGTAGGTAAGATCTTTTACCTATGACCTTCACGGATAAAGGCGAAAAAAATGCAAGCCGCGCACGTTAAAGATAAACATAAGCAAACAAACAAAAACATATGGCAACACAAAAAAAGAAAGGTAAAAGATGTGGGAGGAGGACAGGTAAGAGGGCAGGGGAGGGAGTTGAGAGATGGAAGGGAGAGGACGGAGGAGAAGGAAAGAGGGAAGAGGAGATCAATTCCAGAACACAAACACACACAACCCTATCCCGCCTGAGACAGACCGATACTCGTCGTATCTCGTCTCTGACTCCCTCGTCCAATCAGAGCACTGCTATCTCCCCACGTGAGTGTTCCCAGCTCAACTCTCCACTCATGAAACTTTTGCTTCCTTGCCTTCTAATCCAATTCCCCCGGAACCGGGTAATGACCGGGTAATAACCGGTAATCGTGTTTCGTCCCCCGGCTCAACTAATCGGTACTCCCCTGTTACGTGGGGTTGATTAAGGCAACGAATACAATCCGCGGACATCGATATTTTTCTGCTGAGATATCGATTCGCGGGTAACAGTTACAATATTATTAACAAAACAAAGCGAAATGACAAATCGTCAGAAAAGAAAAAAAAAAAAAACAAAACGAAGAAAAAAATTATTTAAAAACCCAACAACAACGGAAAAATAAAAACAGAGAACACACCCCCCCCTCCCCGGAAGAAAAACAGAAACA
>NW_004798404.1:22222-24237 GCF_000002075.1 Aplysia californica
AAAACGCATGTGGGCATTTTCGGTAACGTATGTCACAAACATTATGAGGTCTCTGAAGTCAAACGTGGTTTAACTCTTTAACGACGAAGCGGACGCGTGAGTCCGACCAGTAGTTAGTAACAGACCAAAGACGACGTTGCGGCACATTTCGAACCATCATACACAAACCAAATACGTCAATTTGCTCATTTCATAGCATGCGTACATTTTTACCTGCTTCTTTAAAGTTTCAGGCAAAGAAAACAGAATGGAAAAAATCTGCTTGAAAAACGAAGTTATGCCTCTATATGTGAGGCAGCGTGGTGGAATCAGGCTCTCGTCAAAAATAATCAAAGTGAAGAAACTTGCATTTTTCCACAGGTTTGTGAATTTTTGTCAAATTTTCATTTTTTATCTGAACACCTTTCATGCCCATTAAAGAATTCATTTTGTGTGGATTTTTCTGAAAAAGGTTGATTAAATTCACCAAAAAAATGTAAATTTTCAGTTACCACGGACTCTTAATCTAAGGAAATAACTATTCTTTGGTGGCCATTTTCTCACTAGTTTTAACTCTGAAAACAGGTGACCCTCACCTCCTTTATTTGCAAATATCTCGACTTGTATTCAAGATAAACGGATACTGTTATCATCCAAAATAAAGACAAGTGAACAAGCTTTAAGATTATAAGAATAACTCTTATTGCCCAAAAATTGTCGAGAACCTGAAATATGTACTCCGAAACAGGGCGTCTTCAATGAGTTAAAGAAGAACGCACTGTAAAATCCTGACAAAACTTCTAAATATGGGTGGTTTCTTTCTTCGGGTGGTTGGAGGGTGTTTCTGGTAGCTTCTACATCTTTTCTTACTCTTTGTTGTTTCTGTCTTTCTGTTTATACTTTTTGTTAGCGCAAAGTGATTGTTATCGTGTCGACATGCTTCTCATTCCATAAAAAACCCCCAACATAATTAAAGGATGAGTTCGGAAATAACAGATTCAATGGAAAAAAAAGTAGGCGTACCACTAACCAAAAGTCATCATCATCATCATCATCATCATCATCACCATCACCACCATCATCACCACCATCATCACCACCATCATCACCACCATCATCACCACCATCATCACCATCGTATCATCATCGTATCATCATCGTATCATCATCATCATCATCATCATCATCATCATCATCATCATCATCATCATCGTATCATCATCGTATCATCATCACCATCACCGTATCATCATCATCATCATCATCATCATCATCATCATCATCATCATCATCATCATCATCATCATCATCATCATAACGACGACAATAGAAACAATGGCAACAACAGACTCTATTCTCCAATAAATAAATCTGAAGGCCAAAGACAAACAACAACAGAAACCACCACCACCATCACCAACGACAATAACAACAACAACAGCATCAAAATTAACAACAACAACAACAACAACAACAACAACAACAACAACAACAACAGCAAAAACAACAACAACAACAACAAAATTAACAACTACAACAACAACAAAAGTAGGCTGTCAACAACAACAACAACAACAGCAACAACAAAAGTATCAACAACAACAACAACAACAGCAACAACAAAATTAACAACAATAACAAAAGCAACGACAACAACAACAACAAAAGTTACAACAACAACAACAAAAGTTACAACAATAACAAAAGTTACAACAACAGCAACAACAACAGCAACAACAACAACAACAACAACAACAAAAGTTACAACAACAACAATAACAAAAGTTACAACAACGCACTCTATGTCGCCGACCCCTCTAAAACCCTCTCGTGGTCTGGGAGCACGGAATGAAACACAGGCCTAATTAAATAGAGAGGGAGTGAGAGGTCATCTCAGCTGACCGCCCGATGAGTCTTGAAACTGACCAGCGGGCAGCCCCGGAAGTAAAATGAGCAGAAATTGACAGCTCTGGGAGAAGAAGGACATAAGGGGAGACAGGAGGACTGATGGAGAGAGGGTGTGAAAAAGATGGGGA
>NW_004798404.1:27976-29795 GCF_000002075.1 Aplysia californica
TATTATTAAGGCTGAAAATGACGCACAGTGGTAAGATGAAAATGGCGACTGAATGAACGATTTAATAGTATTTCGTATCAGAATAAACTTTCTTATAACCCGCTATCACCGCTCAGCTTTTTTTAAAATCTACTTCTGGGCGTACTTTTCAAGACGATGGATATGGTCCTCCTCTGGGTCATGTAAAGATTGTCGTCGCTGTCGCAAGCAATCCAATGAAGTCCAAATTTTGAGAATTGACTATTTTTACACTCTCTCAAAGCTCTATGAAAGATCGATGCACATTTCAAAACCACCAATACGCAGTTTGATGTTATAATGGTCAAGGCTTACATACAGTGTTCTTGCTTTTCATGATTCCCGACAGGAACAACACAACAAAAACTAGTTGGGGTTGTTTTGTTTTGTTTTGTTGTGGGTTTTTTTTTTGGTCTCTGGTGTTAAAAGTACCCAAACGGACTTAAGAGGATTGGTTGCGACACTGACGTCAGTATAATTATCCCCAACTTGAGAAAAAAAACCCGAATAAAAACAAACAAAACAAAAAGCACAACTGGGCTCACCAAGGACGGTTGCGATAAGAGCATTATCTTCCTTGAACATTTAATTTGTCCAGCTCTATACGTGTCGCTTTGAGCCCCGTGCACACAAGGACAGTTCCCAGTATCGTACAGCAAACTGCCAGAATGCAAATGAAGCAATCTTTGCTGTTCGATTCGATCGCCGCCAAGTGACGTCACACTTCTCAGCTGTGTGATGATAGGAAATGTGAGGCAGCGTGGTGGATTCAGGCTCTCGTCTAAATAATCAAAATGAAAAAAAAACTGCATTTTTTTCGTAGGTTTTTGAATTTTTATCAAATTTTTGTTTTTTGTCTCAACACCTTTCATGCCTAATAAAGAGCTCATTTCTATTTGGATTTTTCTGAAAAACGTTGATTAAAAGCACAAAAAATGTAGATTTTAAGTTACCAAGGACTTTTAAGCTAAAGAAATAACTAATCTTTGGCGGCCATTTTCTCACTAATTTTGCCTCTCAAAATAAATAACCCACATCTCCTTCATTCACAATTATCTCAACTTGTATTCAAGATATGGGTAATTTTTTTCCATACAAATAAAGACAATTGAACAAGCTTTAAGATGATTTCAATAACTCGACGTGCCCAAAAATTGACGAGAGTCTGATTCCACCACGCTGCCTCACAAACGTTCTCAGGCTGCGAGGGGCTTTATAAGTGATGCCCAGTAACATGATGGGATCGGTTCTGTTCTCTTCGGTTTGGGAGGCGGGGTTAGCCAGATAGAGGGCGCAAAGCGACCTTCATGGCACAAACCGTTCGTCCGACTTGCAGCTCCAAAAAACAAACACGTTTGTCTTCAGGCCGTGAATCGGGCGATTGATTAGCGACCGGTTTTGTCGATCGGTATAATGTCCACTGCACACTGTCACATTGTCAGTCGGAGCCGTCAGATTGAATCGGGGTCAGCTAGATTTTCGTCCATGGACGGGGCAAAAGTGTCATTCTGGCACGATACGACCGATTGACTAGCGACCATGCCATGTAAAGCAAACGCATCCTATTCTGAAAGCTCACAGTGGGAATTAATTGAGCTCAGCGGTATTGTCTAAGATGACCACTTTTCTTCGTCTACAACTAGTGATCGTCTGGGACAAGTGCGATGGTATTACGTCGTTTTACACGCTGTCTTTTGTAATGCATTAGTTACACCACAATAAAAGTACCAACCAACCAGCCAACCCACCAACCAACCAACCAACCAACCAACCAACCAACCAACCAACCAACCAACCAACC
>NW_004798404.1:34476-35565 GCF_000002075.1 Aplysia californica
ATGCTCCATCGCTATCCGGATCCGAACCCAGGACCTATTGAATGAGAAGCGAACACCTTTAGGTCACGAGAGCCCCCAAATAATATCATGCTTCCTCGTTGCGAGTCTTTTCGCACAGTAAATTCTTCCCCCATTCTGGAACGTTTCAAGGTAAATCTAAATACCTTTGGCCTACCAAGCTCCTCTATCCGCTCAATACCTTGTTTTTGAGAAATCTGACGTTAGGAATTTTGAGTTTCACAACATTTCAAGCTTTTTCAATATCTTGATAACGACTCCAAATAATCTCACAATAATTATGATATAGCACACAGAACATTTAGTTTCTGACCTCATGGTCTTGGTAACTCAAAACGGCCAAAAATGTCAGATGGAACTGTACAGTTCTAAAGTAGCGGTCACTATTCAATATTTTCCAGAGAGATGTTCTTCAAAATACATGTATGTTCATGTCATGGAAATCTCGCAGTCTTTTTTTTCTCCATTTTCTGATGGTAGCAAATTCACCCCCCCCCCAACATTTGAACAAATGCACGCTGGATAACTAACGTATCATAAAAGGTCTGACTTCAATGAATGCCTCTCATTTTGCCTTTATTCCTTCCTTCCTTCTTTCCTTTACCGACTGCTTCATCAATTTTGACACACTCACTGTCTGGAACCAAGCTTTTTAACGCACATTTTATGACACTCTGAATTGCAAAAATAATATGAGGACTACATTATTTCGTCCTAACCCAAAACTACTCTCTTTATATTTAAATTTTAAAAAAGGAACAGAGCTGAAGTAGCGTATCGGAACTGTGTTTGAATAATAATCTTGCCTCTTGTAAAACAAAAAGTTCACTTTTTTAATGTAGGGTATTCAAGAGATGAAAACATTTCAGGGATGTTCTAAAATAAATAGATAAGATTAGATAAGATAAGATAAGATAAGATAGTACTTTATTATCCCAGAGGGAAATTTTCCTTGGCTGTACAGGACCGTCAAAACACATGCAGGTATACATGAAAAAAAAATTAATCATATATATTACTCTCATTAAAATTCAATATGAAAGGAGAAGAAAAGCTGACAAAATGTACATT
>NW_004798404.1:39903-42115 GCF_000002075.1 Aplysia californica
TCTCTCTGATGTCTCTCTCTCTGATCTCTCTCTCATTCTCTCTCTCTCTCTGATCTCTCTCTCTCTCTCTCTGATCTCTCTCTCATTCTCTCTCTCATTCTCTCTCTCTTATTCTCTCTCTCTCTCTCTCTCTCTCTCTCTCTCTCTCTCTCTCATTCTCTCTTGTTGTATTTCCCCACCTCAGTAGTATCAGGTCGGAAAAGATGACTCATTCGGAAAGATTATTTTGCTTTTTGTTTTGTCTTGTATTAAAATTTGTTCTGTTTTTCATATGTGAAGAGTGTTGACAAAATGAGTTACTTCTCGCAGTCATCGAATGGAGATAGTGGACTAAAATCGACATAGGGGTCAAATTTTTAGATCATTAACGGATGCCATTTTCTTCAAGTCTAACATTTCTTTTTAAATCATTTCATGCAAATACATTATACAAACCCAACAGATAAATTTGACGTAACTATGTCCATTGGGCTAAAAATCTGAGAGGTAACTCATTTTGTCAGCACGCCTCACATATATGCAAACAGCGATAAGTGACCCAGGCATTTGTTACAGTACGTTGCCAACCTTATAGCAACATGTTAGCAAATTGAAAAGGCATTAGATATAACATAATAGAAATAAATAAACGTAATTTATAACTTTTTTCAATTTTTTTTTCTGCCCACAGACCAGCTGATGGCGAGATTCTGATACATATGTGGCGACAGGAAGTCTAAACAACGAGCAGGAGTGACGTAGAATTGTGTGCAGTTTTGAAACATCGGTGGTCTAGGCCTTGAGAATAAAATTATAGACCTACACCGTAACTGTTTACGTCATCAATCGCATCCATGACAAGAATCTAGCGTCTTCGAAGCCTTACAACGTTTTGACGTCATCACTTTCTGTGCACACCTCCCACAGAGCAAGCCTCGATTTGGTGAAAGAGATAATAATCTGATATTGTTAGGGGTGACAACTCCCGTCTCAGAGCGGGCTTCCCCTCAGCTATGAAAAAACTAATGACGTCATATGACGCGGACAGCGTCCATCACGCCATGGGTCTGACCCAGCTCCGCCCCCACGCCATGTCGCCCACCCCGACCTTTGACCTGTGTCTGGACGACGGCTATCAGAGCCAGTTCCTGTCCCTAAGGACTGCCGAGCAGGCGTGCCGCGAGAGCTTCATGGACGACACCAGCTCCGGCTCCTCCCTCGAAGACTGTCTCCACCCACAACACGTAGGCCATGCCCCGGTCACGCCCACCACCACCACCACCACCACGGGGTTGGGCGTCTCAGCACAAGCCCCGCCCACTTCCCTGTCGCTCAAACACCCGCCTCTTCGGGGTCAGAACAGACGCTTCAACCACAGTGAAAACAACAACTCTAGTAACTCTAACCTAAACAACAACAACAACAACAACAACCATCACCATCACCACTATCACAACAACAACAACAACAACAACAACAACAACAACGAAAAAGAGGACGACCAGCCGGACAAAGAGAGCCTGGTACATCTATCCCGCGAAGAACGACGGCGACGTCGGAGGGCGACCCAGAAATACCGCACTGCCCACGCCACAAGAGAGAGAATCCGGGTGGAAGCTTTCAACGTGGCCTTCTCCGACCTCCGGAAGCTGCTGCCAACTCTTCCGCCTGACAAGAAACTGTCCAAGATAGAGATTCTGAGACTTGCCATCTGCTACATCTCCTACCTCAACCACGTCCTCGACCTCAGCTGAACCTCCAGGCCAGTTTCCAAGGTCACGTGACACGTGACATCATTGGCAGGGTAGAAGCAGCCGGCCTCCTAAATTAAAACCTAATTAAATTGTCTTGATGGAGGCGTAAAAAACATCCAACCGATCTCTTTTACAACCTACACAGTGTTGTTGTGAACATCAAACATTATTATATTATTATGACGTCTCGCACGTCATCCCTGTTATACGTTAAACTATGGTACATTATTGGGCACACTTGGAGCTCAAGTCAGTTTACAAAGGGTCAACTTTAAAATTATGTATATTATGTATATTATCGTTACCTTATATTACAACATTCTATCTGACATTTTTGTTATTGATGTTTTGAGTAACTAAGACCATGAGGTCAATAATCAATAAATGTTAATAATACTAATAGATAGCATTTGTATAGCGCATATCCTAGCTCAACAGCAGGCTCTATGCGCTTTACACTATATTATTACCCCGGCAGA
>NW_004798404.1:42215-45669 GCF_000002075.1 Aplysia californica
CACACACACACACACACACACACACACACACACAATAAACCATTTTTAAAAACCCCTTGAAAAAACTTAACGTCTTGAAAGCCAAAAGGCATTTTAAAAACTACTATATTATTATGTCCCTCTACTTTCAACACAACACCAGTGCTGGAGACAATGAGACAGTCTTCTTGTCTCGGCGACATGTCCTCTTACCGTACCCTGGAAAGACACATAGACATGTGTGGGAAGCAGATGCATCAGAGAATGGGACCTTACCTCAGAGAGTATGACATGACAGGGGAAACCCCAGAACATGATGTGTTTTGCCCGTAAGTTATTACTAAAATAATATGTTTTTTTTGGTTTTTTTGGTTTGTTTTTTTCCTCCCTCGATGTCGGCTATTGCTCCAATAGAACACAGAAGGTCATTTTAAACACCATAATATTTGCTATCATAGTTTTTGTGATCGTTGTTTTTGCCGCTATTGTTGTTGATATCGTCGTTAACGTGGGAAGACAGACAGACAGACAGACAGACAGACAGACAGACAGACAGACAGACAGACAGACAGACAGACAGACAGACAGACAGATAGACAGATAGTTAAATAGATAGATCGATAGATATATAGATATATAGATAGATAGATAGATAGATAGATAGATAGATAGATAGATAGATAGATAGATAGATCGGACAGATAAACGCTGAAAGTCTTTATATCAATTATCTAAAAAATAAAACCCCAGTCTTAATCAATTTAATCATCGTTGATGTTTCTGACACAACTTCCCTCCTTCTCATCAACGTTCACCCAATTGCACAGTTGTGAAAACACGTTTTACTCCGTCTCTAACACCTAGCAAGACATAAAAATGTGCAGTGCACGCACCTTCTCTGTGACGCCTAAATTTGGGATTTGGTGTGTGTGTGGGGGGGGGGGGGTTGGGAAGGGCGGGGGAGAAGGTGAGAAGAAACATAATTGTACTTAATAGACAGCATTTAGTACAGCGCAAATTCCAGCTCAACAGCATGCTGGAGGATCAGGAGGAGGAGGAGGACGAGGAAGATTAAAGGGAGGATGAGGTAAAACAGAAGAGGGATTATAATGGACGTGTATATAAAACGCTACTTCAAAGTTCTCTTTTACTTTTATGAGTAGTTAAAAGAATCTATGGGAAAACGATAAATGACTATCTGAAAAAGAGGGTTACCTATATTTTTTCCTTTGAAGATACGAATAAAAAGATAGATAAATTAAATAGTTACATTCATAAATAAAATACTTACTCTACTTTTAGAAATACAATCGTTCGACTCAACTGTATATCGTCCCCAAGCGTTTCAAATGTATAAGATTAAAAAAGCAACACTTTACAGTAGAGAGAAAAAAAAACCCAACAACCTTGTTTAACTCTTTTTAACACATGAAATTCCTATTCGTTTGTTTTGTTTTGTTTTCCGCATTTAAAATTTAGAATTCGGCTAAATATATCGACTTCACATTATAAAAAAAATAATAAAATAATAATAATTTTAAATAACGAACACTCCCACCACCACTTGCCCCCCTCCCCCCTCCGCAAAATACCAATCCCTCATCCTTCAAAAAGAACAAAAAACAAACAAAACAACCTACAGTTGTTTTTTTAAAAAATCCAAATTATGGGCTTAGTATACTTAAACAGCTGGCTGACGCAGGGGCGAAGCGTCTATATAATCAAATAATCACTGCTTCCCTTCCTAATTTTGAAACATTGTCGCTGTCAAATTCAGCCATAAACGTAAACCTCTTAAATTAAATGTCAAAAGACGTTCGTAATCAACAATGAACAGTATGCCTAACATTCAAAACGGTTTCACGGCCACAGAAATAGCCTCCTCACCCCTCTCGGGCCACTCCATAAGCAGTCGCAAGCTTTGATTAAGTAAGCTTAAAGTGAGACTGGAAGAGTCCACCAATATAGTTGAAGGGAACATGTGCATAGCAGTCTAAGCTGTTTCATTGCCACATATACCCTGTTCACCCCTTTGGGGTCACAGTTAAAATCAATCTCAAGCCCTGGTTATGTAAGCTAACTAACACTGGTCGAGTCTACCTCACAAATGTGAGGGGAACTAACTCCTAACAATCTCTTCACTGTTGCAAGTACTTGCTTTTTTTCCTCGACTTTTTACCGTCCTATAATCAGATCGTGACCTCGATTATGACACCAGCTCCTGGCCGCGGAAGGCTAACAAAAACAGCCAAATGTAAAATTTTAAAAATGATAATTGTCATGTTCTACCAAAGAGTTAGACTCACTGGTAGATCTATAACATAATAATATAGATCTAGTACTGACGTCTCTGCTTCTTTGCTTTGTGTTTATGTATTCACATCTAAAGTTAAATTTAATTTTAATTGGAACTGATATTTAATAAGATACTTTCCCGATTATTTTGACGGTTGAACATACATTATGAATTCCGGATTTGTTTTCATTTACAACTCAGAGTCGCCGCCTCGAGTAAGATTCTTGTGTCATATCTACAGGCCATATCTGGTCCCGTTTCACTTTGATTACCCTGTCAAACAAGTCAGCCTTCGCCCCTGGGCTGACGACATGTTTCATAATATGACATGTATGTATCTTTTCTTTCACCTGTGCCATTGCTTTCCTCAGGCTGTTGGCCGAGGCACAAGAATGCTTTGTGGGCGGCACTGCCAATTTGTGTGGCGAGGCGTTTGGGCAATTCCTAAACCCAGTTTGGGAGACCTATGTATCTTACATATTCAGGAGAGTAGGCTGTTATGAAACTTTACGACGAGCAAGTAAGTTCACATCATCGTCATCATCATCATCATCATCATCATCATCATCAACATCAGTGTATAAAGAAGGTATTAAAACAGTTAAGACCTTGTTATGTTTCCAGGAAATATATATTATACACAGTTCAACGTTTCGCCCTCAACGGGCTTCCTCAGGAACATTCACAAAAATAACTGGCAAGAATCTAGATATACACAGGCTATAAAAACTAAAGTGCGTACATACATGTCTTAACATATAAAGGAGCGGTGAGTACAAATCGCATAGGCCAGAGAGAAGGGAACACTAAAGCCAGAAGTGGTTGAGAGAGAGAGGGGGAGGGGGAGGTGCGTGGAAGTAAGGAATATAATAACAGAAGGGTGCGGTGAACACAAATCATCATCATCATCATCATCATCATCATCATCATCATCATCATCATCATCATCATCATCATCATCATCATCATCATCATCATCATCATCAACTTTCAGATGGTAAGGTAAAAATATGCATTCTTGGGTAGTTCACGAAAATATTATTGTTATTATTAATCATTATTATTATTATTATTATTATTATTATTATTATTATTATTATTATTATTATTATTATTATTATTATTCTTCTTCTTCTTCTTCTTTTTCTTCTTCTTCTTCTTCTAAATGTATTTATCATT
>NW_004798404.1:47704-55383 GCF_000002075.1 Aplysia californica
GAGCGCCAGAAGATTAGAGGTGTTACAAGAGAGTAACAAACATAAAAAAGAAGAAGGGGAGATAAGGACGATAGATGTTTGATTGGACAGAAGAAGCAAACCACACCAGAACACCCGCCAACCACCCACTAAGAGGGTCCCTTTTTTAAAAACACTCTATATTTGAGTCAAATGAAGCACATAGACACATTAGTGTCATTTAATGCAAGGAAAATGTCAGACAGACAGACAGACAGACAGACAAACAGACTGACAGACAGACAGACAGACAGACAGACAGAAACAACAGAGGGAAAGAAAAGAAGTAGGACCTGCCAATGGCACCCTCCAACCACCAGCTCAGCAAGATACATTTTTTAAAGGTTAGTCTTAGTAAGTGTTGTACAGTCCTTGCAACACAATAAGGTCAGAAAAGTGCGGAAGATTAGAGGTGTTACAAGAGAGTAACAGACACAAAAAAGAAAGAGGGGAGATAGAGACGATATATATATTTTTTTCTAGGAAAGAAGGAGCAAACCACACCAGAGCACCCGCCAACCACCCACCCACTCAGCAAGATACAAAAAAACCACCAAAAAAACCCACAAAAAAAAACAACAACGTACAAATGACACCACCACGAGACAGTTCACACAACAAATGGCTCATGTTGATTATTTGCTTTATTGAAGAGAGTGCATATAACAGCAGTGTGTGTGTGTCACTACATGGTGTGTGCTGTGGAAGTTCTCAGACCGTCTCTCTCACGCCCACGACATGATCAGAAGGTCGCCACTGTGTGTGTGTAGCTCTCACCAACACACATGATCGCTTACACGTGCATATTTATATAATTTATATACGCATTTCGTCAGCCAGCCAGTCATATGTTCTAAGCCTTTATTCATTAATATTCATTTATTTTTAAAAAATTAATTAATGTGAGTGTTTTTTAGGCACCCATCAACGCAATTTAGATCATCCAAAAAATTTTGAATTTACTGCAGTTTCTCAATCAATGATTAAAGTTTTAGTAGTGATAGTTTTACAGCACTTGCAACATAAATAGGCCATATTATTTTACGTGTTACAGAGATGTTTTAAGCCCAAAATTTTGAGTTTTAATTTGTTTAAAATTGAAGTCTTAAATAAAAAAAATGTGGCATTGGATGCAATTGCTCTAGAAATATTTTATAGAAATTCAGATGATAAATATTGAAAATATAACGCAAGAAAAGACACAAAATTGTAGGCACAATAATTGTTAAAAGAATTAAAAGTTTTTTCTCTCTCCTGAAAATTTCGGTAGGCCCTATTATATCTGGGCTTAGTACACTGAGCAGCTGGCTGACGATTTCTTGTATTAATTACAGTGTGTTTGTTCGAACAGATGCAACAATAAGGGGAAAAAAACCCAACAAGTCGTGTCTAGTTTTGTTTAAGTAGAGGGGAGCACATCGACACAAGAACGGTCATTTAGTGCTGGGGGAAAAAGGACAAAAGACAGACAGAAACAAAATAAAAGAATAGAGACCAAATGTGAGGTAGCATGGTGGAATCAGGCTCTCGTCAAAATAATCAAAGTGAAGAAACTGGCGTTTTTCCGCAGGTTTATGAATTTTTATCAAATTTTTGTTTTTTTGGCTCAAAACCTTTCATGCCTATTAAAAAACTTATTTCTGTGGAAATTTTCCTGAAAAAACGCAGATTAAAGGCACAAAAAAATTTAAATTTTAAGTTACCATTAAGCTAAGGAAATAACCAATCTTTGTCGGCCATTTTCTTACTAATTTCACATCTGAAAACAGGTGACCTCCACCTCCTTTTTTCGCAAATATCTCGACTTGTATTCAAGATAAATGGATATTTTTCCATCCAAATAAAGACAATTGAACAAGCTTTAAGATGATACCAATAACTCTACATGCCCAAAAATTGACGAGAGCCTGATTCCACCACACTGCCTCACAAATCATAGGAGCAACCCGTGTTGTGTCCGTTGAGAACGGAAGGAACATACAAATGTATTAGTATTATAAAGCTTGAGTAGCTTCATCGTTTGTTTGAGTAAAGAGACACACATCGACACAGTAGTGGTGGCCATTTAGTGCCGGGACAATGTAAGACAGAAAGACAGACAGACAGACAGACAGACAGACAGACAGAAACAACAGAAGGGGAAGTAAAGAAGTAGGATATACCAGTGGCGTCCTCCAACCACCCGCAGGTAGCTTAAGTAAACAGAATACTGACATAGCGGCGCTCTGACTTTGAGCAGGTTTTGTTCGAGTAAAGAGATGCACGTTGACTCAATGACCGTCATATAGCGCAGCCCACCCCCCCCCCCCCCAAAAAAAAACCCCACAACAACAAACCCATAGACAAAAGATAATATTTCATCATCCCTCTGGGACATTTTTCCCAGCTTTACTTTACTACAGGAATGGTAAAAACATATTATAGACATGATAATCTATAGCTAAAAGTGACAAACAAAACAAAATAAAACAAAAAACATACACAGGAAAGAAAGAGGCACTCACTACATCTTCACAGGAGACTGGCACAAATCTTTTAAGTTGAAGTCCAAATCAGCACAATTTAGGTTTAGGGAAACATGGAGGAGAAGGGGTGCTTTCACCATGCCTTTATTTGTTTGTTCGAGTAAAGAGAAGCACATGGACACAATAACGATTACTTAGTAGCACAATAAAAGAGTTAGAAAGACTAGAAAGATGCCAGAAAAGAGTTAGAAAGATAAGACAGAAACAGTAAAGGAAAATAACAGGAAACAAAAGAGCAGGATCTACAAGTGATGCCCTCCAACAACCCGTTGTCCTCTTAACACAAAACTTTACTCCTGCAGATCTCCACACTAAAACACAAGGCAGGAGACAAGCTCATCGGGCTCTCACACTAACTAATACTACAATCTTAACCCTTGCACTGCCAGACCAGCTTCAAATTGCTATCAAAGTGCTTACTTATACAGTTTCGGACGAGGAAATTAATGAATCAAGTCCCCACAGAGAGTACAGCGCTGCAAGACATCATGTAGGTAGAGATCACACACTGCTGCCGTTCACTCACAAGCTTTTTTTGCAATAAAAGTACACCTGGGCCTCCCGTAAGGGAACTTATTGACCTATTACTACAACACACATACAGGATCTCCTCTCGCCGCGGGGGCATATGTGGGTCACCCTCACATCACGCACTGAGCTGCAGACACTTTTAGGTTTTTAATATTGGGGTGGGTGGGGGTGGGGTCCAAATCAACTTTTTCACACTAGTGAAATCAAAGGAAAATACTTCCAGCCTAACATGACTCCCCGAGGAATTAGATAGACCTGAAACTAAGAGTAAAAACACAAAAGTATCGTCAAGGTATACATTTCAAATGTATACATACGTGTGTTTTTTAATTAACGCCTCCATTCAAACAATTTAGATAATTTAGCACTTTGGGCTTCTGAACCAGCCCGTCAGGGTCAACTCGGGCTGAAAGGGGCACAACATCCGAGCAGAAAGACAAGATTAATTCCAGACAGCCCAAAATGGCAGCACAGCCACACTATAG
Source organism: Aplysia californica (assembly GCF_000002075.1). Taxonomy (NCBI): domain Eukaryota; kingdom Metazoa; phylum Mollusca; class Gastropoda; order Aplysiida; family Aplysiidae; genus Aplysia; species Aplysia californica. The sequence continues at coordinate 51,264 of NW_004798404.1, forward strand.
CAAAGTCAATACTGGTTGTAACAGTAACTGTCAGAACAAGCTACACATTTCCGGACCAACACATCCCACAGTACCCACATCTTAACTCTTAGAATATAAAATTTTAAAAAAATTAAAAGTAGGTGTTATATTTGGTCGCTTTTAAGCACAAGGGGCTATCCCAAAAAATGCTGTTTTGAGACAATCGAAGGTAAAATTCTCACCTCTTGTTCAGTATCTTTGAAAGACAAGGAGAGTTTTCTCTATGACCAAACAAATATACACACTAAAGAAACCAAAATTATCCTATAGGTAGAGCAAATCCCACTTTTGGTGTAGGTCAAGATTTCTGGAAACCCCCGAAATCTGGGTTAGCCCGCTTGTCCTTAAAAGTGATCAATTTACGCCCTCATCAACACAATTTAGAACACAATTTCGGCTCGAGAACCGGCCCGTCAGGGCCAATCCAGGCTGAGAGGGATGCAACATCCTCGCAGTAAAACTGCGAAACTCGATAAAACATTTCTCCCCAATTGGGAATTGAACTCGGGTCTCCTCCATGTGATGACGAAGCACCTACCACACTATACCAGACACTGGATCTTAGCAGACGTCATCTGGCAGCATGATTTGACTTTTGAATCAGTGAATGGCATCTCTCAGTTGTGTACGGCATTGACAAAAATCTGCGGAAACTCAGCCAACCTAAGTTATACATCCTTGGAATTTACATTAATTGAACAGAGCATTCATTTCTATCCACTTTTGGAGTGTACTTTATGCAAGTAAGTTAAGTAGGATCACTAGCAGCTGACAGAAGATTATTTCTCTGCGTGTGACATCCACCGGTACCAGCGGAAGGATAAAAGTAAAAATTAACATTAAAAAGTAAAAGTAAAAAAAAGGAGCAGAGTCAAAGGAAAATTTGTAATGCTGAAAAACTGTCAGCATTACAAACGTGGAATATCCTCCTCCCATATACTAAGAATAAGAGTGAGGGAACAAACCCCACAAGGCAATCGACCCACGAAAAGCACGTAAAAAAGAGGTTAGAAAGTAAGCAGCATATTTACAGCCACAGATCCCCCACGAACACCAATACGGCTTCACGGCAGTTCCCTCCGCCAGTCTGCGTATTCTTCATTACCATTTCAGTACCCAGGAGGACATACAGTGTTGCAGCATGTTAGGTGCACACTGTTATCATTCAAATTATAAGCCTACAATTTTCTAAAAAGCAGGGAGCTAAAAGTCAAACAGAAAAAAATGCCTGTGGCGAACAAAAGTAGAAGTTGGCATAAAGTACGACAAAGACCTGGAGATAGAATTTAGTTACATCAACTGTCACTGTCAAACGTGTCGCAATGCTGTGGAATCAGGCACTTGGCAATTTCTAGGCATATAGAGCTATTGGTATAATCTTAAAACTTGTTCAGCATTTTGCTTTTGATGAAAAAAGTATCCATCTATTTTGAACGGAAGTTGAGATATTTGCGACTGAAGGGGTGGGGTTCGCCCGGTGTCAGAGGTAAAATTAGCCAGAAAATGTCTGCCATCGTTTACTACGTTCCAAAACTTAAAGACTCCTTGAAAACTGCAAATTTACTTTTTTGTGCCTTTCATCAACGTTTTTCAGCACAGTCCACTCATAAATATGTTTTTGAATAGACAAAAGAAGAGGCCAAAAAAAAAAATTTATAAAAATTGCCCAACAATTGGATGAATGCCAGTTTCTTGGTTTTGACGAGGGCCTGATTTCACCACATAATGCCACACAAATAGACCTATACACGTACAAACATGATCAACAGAGGCGGTCTCTGAAAGAAGAATTGGAAAGACGGTACATGTACATTTGTACACTTGATACTTCTCATATGTCATATGACCTTACGCAGTTGCGAGCGCCGTAAAACCCTATACTACTACTACTACTTCTCATATTATTGCTTGTCACAAACAAGGGCGATCACTCAGTCACCACGGAGAATCGTAGAAGGAATCATCCACTCCAAAAGTCGATCATTTCCTCAGCACAGCTCTAAAAACCTTTTCAACTAAGTATATTGCCATGGATGTACGAAGAAAAGGACATGCCGGCAAGGAAGAAAATGCTTGACCATGAACATGAGGTTTAGATGGGTGGGTGGTCACTCTGATGTGTCCTTGATCAAGGCACAATAGCCCTAGGTAAAAGAAGACAGGGCACTGCACAGTGGCAACCAGCAATGACATGTTTGAACAATTTTCTGAATTGGCGTATTTGACATTCTTAGTAGGTATATTTGTGGGTTAGCTTATGTTTTAAGTATGTATGTTTGCCATTGTTAACTCAAATTTCTCCACAGGGATCAATAAAGTGCTACCTATTTTTGTACTATTTTACTTGAACTGTTTGCAGACAAAAGCGTGAAAAATCATTGCACAAAACAGCGTGGACACACAACAGAATCTGCTAATGCCAGCTCCTATTGAATCCAACACCCTTTTATCTAACTCGACAATTTCATAGAGCATCAATATATATAACAACAGTCATTCAGTACAGGGAAAAAGAAAGACAGACAGACAGAAACAACAGCGGGGGGGGGAAAAAAAGAACTTCCCACCAGCAGCACCCTCCAACAACCCGCATTGCGACAGTTATCCTTGTTCTTAAGTATAAAAAGAAAATCGACACAAAAGTACCAGACACAGACAGATGTACAGATCAACAGGCAGACACACGTCAAGGTGCAAAATAAAAAGAAAACCCAGCCTGCCTGCCTGCAGGCAAGCAGTCTGTCAGATCTGAGATGATGGATCACGGAGCAACATAGATGTCGGGAAATTCATAAAACAGTTCCAACAGATTCTAGCAATCTACACTTAACACCTCTACACCCTTTAATGAAATACCTTTCCAAAACAATACGAAGAATGTGCAAGAGATATACAGATGGTGTCAGGCATAAATGGGCAACTCCAAAACTTTCCAAATCCTGATTATTTATCCTGTCAGAAACAGGGTCAAATACATCATCGGTATAACGTTGTGTATCTAGTGTCTTTCAAATGTTATTCTATTTATTTATGTAAAATTTGAGTTTAAAAGGTCTAAGATAGTTTAATTTTGAAATTTTGTTCGCCTCACTTGTCAAATAAGCTTCTTGGGAAGGGCCCATCTGTGCCCCACACCATCAATACGGACAGAAACACTCCCCACACCCCAATAAACAGCTAGTAAACATATTCCAGGAGGTAAAAACAGACCGTGCTACACATCTTCTCCACGTGTTGATACCAGTTTCTACAAAGAAGGAGCACAGTTCAATAAAAGCGAGCCTAGGCGTCTACAACGAGCATGACAAAAACGCAAGGAAAATAAACCACAGAGAGGTATAATCCTTTTTTTTTTAAAAAGGACCTTATACAACATTAGTAACCAAGAAACAAATCTAAAAAAAAACTATTTTTCTGAGGAAATTTAAAAATCTGGAACCCACGACAAGAGATTTATGAAAAGGCCTATTTTTGACAAATATATACGCTGACATTTCAATAGTGTGGAGGGAGCGGGGGGCGCATTTTCACAGGTTTTTTTTCCCACAGCTTGGACTGGAGACAAGATAAGCGTGTATGTAAGTGGTGGTTTGCTGTTTAACGTCCTGTCCAAAAACACACAAAAATAATCTTAAGAGTTGGCCGCCCTTCTCAGCCGGCACAGACGCGGGTTTATCCCCAGCTTAATAGACCTCATCGCCATCGCCCGGTTAAAATGTCGCTGCTGTAATTTGGAGCCGTCTTGAGAGCCTGAGTCCTGAAAGTTTGTCTCGATGGAAGTGACCACGCCGAAAAGCACGCCGACCACCAGGAAGAGGATGATGAAGAGGGTGAGGTGGGTCACCGACGGGCACGGCTCCGTGTCCAGGTCCCGCAGGTGGGATTTGGCGGGCTGGAAGCCAGGGTTGAGCTCTAAGGCCTGGTGGAAATGCATGGCCGCCTCCTGGCTGTGGCCGTATGACTTGAGGATCTCTCCCAGTGTGTAGTGCTGCAGCCAAGAGTTGTCTCCTGCTGCCTGCAGGTGGAGCGACCGGCGCGCCAGGAAAATAGCGTCGTCGAGATACTGGCGGGGGAGGATGTAAAGTATGGGTTAATCCAG
>NW_004798404.1:57167-63535 GCF_000002075.1 Aplysia californica
TATTATCATTATGTATTGCTTCCAGCTTGGCCACAAACTACTGGTTTTAATTTTCAGGACAGACACTCCTTTTATTTTTTATTAATAATTGTCAACTCACAACAGCCTACAAGGATGATTAATTACAGCGTTAACTCCTAGGCCAGAACAAAATTCTGCTACCAGGTTGTAGTCTGCTCATGTCTGGAATAAATTTACAGACACCCTCCGTCCCCCCATCACCATTACAAAAAAACCAACAACAAAAAAAAATAAAAAAATCCTCCCTCCAAAAACCCAAAGTCCCTTGGGTTCGTAACAAGGGACAAGCACTTACTTGACTAGGTCCAGCCTTTTCTATGTCTTTTTTAGCTTTCCTCAGCTTCTGTTCCAGCTCTTTCATGTCTACCTCCGAGGACTTGCCGCTGTTTTTGAAAACCATGGCAACATCTGGCTCCGGAATGTTGGAGTGTAAATGTCTTTCTGACACGCCTGGCCAGAGAGAAATTGTACAGCGTTAGAGAAACAGAACGCATAACACACACATACACACACACACACACACACACACACAAATAACAGCTGTGAAGAGGGGTGACACAGAGCAACATAACATAATGCATTACACACACACACAAATAACAGCAGTGAAAAGGGGTGACACTCTGCATAAAATTGGATAACAATTCCTTCTAAAGAATTTTTTCCGAAACAAGAAAACATAAAAATTTCTTTGTAACCAAAGACTGTCTAGTTTTTAGTATAAGTAAGAGTTTTTATGGTACTTACAACATAATAAGGTTGTATAAGAGCAGAAGGTTAGAGGAGTTACAAGAAAGTGACAAACACATAAAAGAAGGAGGCCAGATAAGGACAATAGATGTTTGATAGGAAAGAAGGACCAAACCACACCAGAGCATCTGTCAACCACCCACCCGCTAACACTCTAACAGCACGACACAGACGGCCCTAAAACATGAAATGTGGCCAACACACTTAACATTACAGGAGAAGCTGTGCGGGCCAGCAGAGGAGCTTAGCGGAACCAGTCAGTATGTAATAGATGCTGGTCTTCAAGCGCGATGCGATCGAGAAGAAGATGAAGAATTACAGTACTTAAAAAGACCAATACTGCACAAATACTATTATCTTTAGTGACAAAAGAGTTTCATCTATCATTCCTACACTACTCTACATCATTTGACAAAAAGCTAAATTTCGGTGAATGTGTGAATAATACGCGACACCTGACAGCTGTCTGAGCGAGGCATTCGTCGATTCGAGTCAAGTGAAACACACTGACACAAAAAGTCATCTCGTGCTGAAAGAACTCAAGACAAACTGAAACAACACAGGGAAAGAAAGGAAGTAGGACCTGCATGCCGCAACCCTCCTCTCCCCCTACCACCCCCTCAAAGTGAGCAGATCGTCACTCACCTCTTAAGTGGTCATAAAGCGTGGCATTCACTTTTTTGCCACAAGACAAAGGCTTCAGTTTCTTTGTTGATTCTGATTTCGTATTGATGGATTCTGATGAGGTTTTTGATCTGAAGATTTAAAAAAAACCTTAGCACATCACATAATTGGCTTGGGGGAAGGTGGGGGGAGGGGGTTAAAGTTAAAACATCTATCAACAGGACTACATAGGAAATTGGAGGCCATTCTTTGATCTACGTGAACATATGAGTTATCAGTCCCAGGAAAATAAACTTTAAAAAGTGACCTACAATTTCTTTGAAGTCTCTTTGTAAAACTAACACTGGCAAACAATATAATAAGGTGAGGAGTATGATTCTGATCCCTCTGGCAATGACAGGGAATTCAACGAAGATAATTAAACATAGTGTTAAAGTTATCGATGATGACCACCAATTGTCGATAAGAAAAATGGCTGTCTTAAACAGGTGGTGTCTTACACAATAATATTATAATGTAAAAAAGACACAAGGGGCGAATTGGAAGTAGCCATTTGTACAGGTGATTGTTTTATAAAGGTGTCTCTTAAAGTTAAAGCACGTTTGACTGTAAACTTTTTAAAATTTTACCATTATAAAAATAAAACACTACATGAAAGGAGAGCTATTATGATTATTTGAGTCTACAAACACTGGAATACTTGAGAATGGTGTCATTCATTCCTACAAGAAAAAATCTCCAACACTTATAGCAAGCCACATCAAGCATTACTGTACATATATATGGCCATGCTGTGGCTAAACGATTAACTTCTTTAAACCCTGACAGGGTGAGCTGACAGGGTGAGCTTTATAACCTTGGGAGTTAACCTCGTTTTTAATTTTAGCAAGAGTATTACTGCACTTGCAACACAATTAGGTCGTGTAAGTGCTGAAGTTTAGAAGTTTTGTAAGCGAGTGACATAGACAAAAAAGAAGAAGAGATTTAAGACATTTGATAGAAAAGAAGGGGCAAACCACACCAGAGCACCTGCCAACCATCCACTAACTCATTTTTACTTCTGGCAGCGACACTATAAAGTAATAAAGGCAAAAATATTTAGCGGTGTGTAAAATGGTAACCACTTCTGTGGAGTGACACATATGAGAATAGAACTGTCACCTCGGTCACTTCAAGTTAGGGGGGAGACATGAGAAAAAACACAGTACAATGCAGGACTGATAGCAACAACAAGAATATTTCCTGTCCGTGTTTCTCACCTTTGCTTTAAATCTTTCTCCTTGCAGTTTTTGGAAGAAGTATCACAGTTTGGAACAGAGTATTCAGGATCAACATCAATAACATTAACATCCAACTGAGGCGGAGCAACGACCCAGTCTCCCTCCGACATCACTTTGTTGGTTAAAATGTCCATCATCTTCTCTTCAAAATCCTCTTTCTGACCCTTAAGGCGACCCGTACTGTTGGACGAGTTGTTGTGGCCGCTGACTTCGCTGCTTCTGCTGTGGTTGTTGACCTTCTCCGAGCCATTGGTTCTGTCTGTCTCTGCACTGGCTTGCTCTACCTTGCCTGTGATTATGTTCAGAAGACAAAATGAGAAAATCATCAAAAAGAATTCTTTAGTTTAGTTTTAGTAGAGGTTTTAGGGCGTTCACAACTGCATAAGGTCATAGGTCATATGAGCACCAAAGGGTGGATGTCAACAGAGAAATCTTTACAGGGAATCAGGCTTACTCTACTCACCTCTCTAGCTTCAACATCACAAAGTCTGTTTTGACTATCAAATTTTGTCAGCAATTTTCTTGCCTTTTTTACCTCTAAAACCAGACGACCCTGACCTCCTTCAATCTCAAATATTTCGACTTCTATTCAACATAGATGGATACTTTTTCCCCTGCTAAAGGAAAGCAAATGAACAGGCTTTAAGATGATACCAACAACCCCATATGCCCAAAAACTGATGAGCGCCTGATTCCACCACGTCATGACACATTTAGCAGTAAAAATCAAGACATTTTGAATATATTATGGTGAGAAAAAAAATTACACATTTCATCATAATGGCATTTTGAATGAAAACAATCCTTTCATTTTCAGAGTTTTATGATGATTAATTCAAGGAAGAGAAATGAAAAATATTAGATCTATACATATAAAAAACAAATCTGAGAGTTACAACACTAAAATTTGTGATCTTGCTACAATCTTATAATAAATACAATTCTATAATTTATGATGAGCATGAGCATCATGATAAAAACAAAGAGCAATTATTGCTGCACTCGACAAATTTTACGAGAGCTCACTACCGGTGCTATCACATCGAGAGGGAAGGGATCGTGTTACCCTAAAATTGTGTTTTAATTTATAAAAAATACTATTGTAGTCTTGAAACTTGGCAACAAGTCACAGAAAAAGATGTCAAACTAAAAAAACAATATAATAATAATTATATAACATTGCAAGTTTATTTTCTCCAGTTCCATCAGACAACAACCTCACACGCTATCACTTCTTCAAAGTTAAAGACAGGATAGTCAGTCCATACATTCTGACAATATTCTAGTTTTAGTTTTAGTAATTAAGTGTTTTATGGCACTTGCAACACAATAATATATAAGTGCCGAACATTAGAGAGCAACAAACACAAAAAAGGAGGGGTAGATAAACTTAAAGACGATAGATATTTGATAGGAAAGAAGAAGCAAACCACACCAGAGCACTCGCCAACTACCCACGACAATATTCTAATTTAAGTAGCCTAGAACTAGTGTTGTAATCTAAGTAGTGCATTTACTAATAAAAAATAGATTTTGGAAATAGAACTATGCAATCAAAAATAAAAATATAAATAGAGCAGTTATGGGACTTCCATAACGAGCGACGACCCCAACAAACACAATAAAGAAGAGACCTCTAACCCTAAACAATACCTAACCCCAACCCTACCCCTAGCCCTCTATTCTTCTCTGTCTCATAGTGGTCGCTCGTTACAGAAGTGCTCTCCAACAGTCTTTCTCCTATTTCCTCATCTTACCTCTGAAGATAAAATAAATAATAATAGGGTATTTAGATGTAAGGAAGACCTTTCAGGAAAAGAGGCTTAAAATAATGAGCGTCAACTTGGTCTTAGGCTGAATAAGGGTAAAAACAATTTTTTTTAAAACAACTAGATCTAGAAACTGAAAATGAAACTAAGAAAACTCTGCCTCGCAATGAAAAAATACAGTTTGTGGAAGGAATAGGCCTATAATATTTAATAAGGTAGCGTTAATTGCGACAGAGTAACCCAGCGACAATTAACATGGCGTTAATTGAGACAGAGTGATTCTATGACAAATAATGTGGCGTTAATTGTGACAGAGTGAGTCTGTGACCAAAAAAAAATATTTTTAAAGAAAACTGAACACACACACACATATTTCATGTACGTGCACACACAATCACACAATACACACTCACACACATATTACACACTGGCACTCTATGACACTAAAACACGTACTCGACACAGACACACAAACACACTTAAGGCCTTATACACACACACACACACACACACACTAAACTAATAGACAAACAGAGACAGTCGCAGCTCTTTTCTTGTTGTTGTTGCTGTTGTTGCCCCTAGAGGTTTTTTATGCTGTTGTATGCAGCTGATGTTTTGCTGTATTTGTAGCCTCGACTCTACTGTACAGAAAGTCTTTGTGGATTTTTGTCACTCTTTAAATCAGCCTTCACAACTGTTTCAGTTTTAGATGATTTCTTCCCCAAGGCAACAAAATTTTCATCTTTAAATTCAGCAAAAAGCTGTCAAATTTGTTGTAAGATTTTAATGCCTGCTCTAGAAATAGAAAGCCTTCCATCTTGTCAGGCGGAGACTAGCCCAGATAACTAGGACCACGCTAGGAGAAGCAGAAATGGTATAATATATGATATTAGAATAGATCTAGAAATAACGCAAAAGTGCCAAAAGAGCTCCGTCTTCACTCTGTCGCAATTAACGCAAAGTTAGTTGTCATAGCGTCACTCACTCTTTCGCAATTTAAAACACTACGATAGCCTACAATGTAGGCTACATAAATAAACAGTGACATTGCTAGAAACTCGAGATCAAGGATGTAGACTCTTGATCTAGAGTTTAGAGTCACTGACTTTAGGTCAAACCGGACAGTAAGCTTTCACCCTTCGCTAGATTTCTTTTGAAACATACACAATAAAATTAAAACAGCAAATCACTAGATCTAGATAATCTAGATCTAGAATCTTGATCTAGATCTAGACTATGCATAAAAGGTCGTAAAAATACAAAAAACAATACAATCTAACACTGACACAAGAACTGAGAGATACAGTCCCAAGACAAAACACTTGATTGAGTCTTGACGAGATCTGACCTGCTGACAGATTCAGTTTCCAGTGAGTAGAACTCGAACTAGACCGGCTATTACTGTTGACAATGTGCATCGAAATGACATACAGAGCCATGTACGACATACATGGCATGTCGCAGGCCATTTTTAGGCCAGGTCTAATCAGCAGAGTAAACAAAAACAAACGGTTACTGGTGACTTCGACTCAGTGGAGCAGTGTCTACTGCTACGACGGACGTCTACAGATTATTGTTGATTGACTTCCTTCCTGTTCGGGAGGAAAATGGCGGCCACCAGTAAGGGACATAACTTGATATTATTTTTAGAATGGATGTGTACACTACGGATTATGTATCTTGAACCAATTTGTCTTGTCTGAACAAGGTTATACATAAGGCCCTATCGTTATGTACTGTAGAAAAAATATATAATTTTATACTAGATCTAATAGGTAAGATTTGTATCACAAGAATGAAATCACATACGTCACACGTCACACACACACACACACACACACACAGACACACACACACAAACACGAACACAAACACACACACTTACACACACACAAACTCTCTCTCTCTCTCTCTCTCTCTCTCT
>NW_004798404.1:65024-66026 GCF_000002075.1 Aplysia californica
CGAATAACATTTTTTCATATATTCGGACTCGAGTCCGAACAAGAATTTTTTTTATTAGGACTCGAGTCCGAATATGAAAAAATGTTATTCGGACTCGAGTCCGAATAACGACGGCCATTTAAGTTACCCGGGTGGGAATAATTTTTTTTTGCCCCCCCGGGCTGGGTCTCTTCTCATCTTTCCTATCGGATCTAGTTTTATAAGATGTAATACAGGCTGAAGGCCTCTAGAGATCTAAAGAGAGTCCAGATGTTTTAAAGGGACCGTTCGCCCCAATAACGCTTGGCGCTAGCGGACCGTACGCCCAACTTGCGCTAAGGAAGGCTTTTAAGGGACCGTGCGCAGAATCAGTGCTTCCACTTTTCCGTATTTTTACGAAAAATCCGTATTTTCTGCCAGTTCCGTATTTGTTCCTCCATCATTATCAACTCCCTCCGTAAAAAAATGCGACAGCCCAGGACTGCCCGAATTTCCGCATTCGCCTTCGTATTGTCTTGTAAGTTACAGATATTTATGGTAATTCTCTTTGCTATAAAAGTATGTTATAATAGAAACCTGCCAGGATTGTTCATTTTCTTTAGTCGGCCATCTGCTATGCCCGTGCATTCAATGCGGGTTGGTCGGCAGTACATTTTTTGCCTGCAGGTGGATCAAAATCTGGCGAACTTTTTGTGCCAATTTCCTCCTTTCTATCATTCACTCATTCCTTTTATCTTCGGATTGTTGCAGCAGCTGGAAAATCTGCACGTTGATCAAGTAAATTGAGTTGTGATCTTAGACAGAAAATTACTGTCAGAAAGAAACTTTTTTTTTTCAAATTTGTCTAGATCTAGAGATATTATCACTTCGAAGATTCTACTGCACAGGAACACGATAAGGGCCGCGATGATAGAAGTATAAGCTGATACGGGGTGCCCAGTATGGATGGGATCGGGCAATCGCCTCAAAAACAAACGTGTTTGTTTTCAGTTTCAAGCGATCGAGTCGGGCGATCGGCTCGAT
>NW_004798404.1:68814-77607 GCF_000002075.1 Aplysia californica
AACATGGGTCACCATAGATTCTTCCCTGGGTTCATCGGTTAAGATCCCGGTTCGCCTAAGATCCCGCATTTCCTTGCTCCCGAGCACCGGGATCTTAGGCGGAGACTACTGTAGTTACTAGTCAGTATTACCGTGCTCGTTGATGGTTGGCTGGTGCTCTGATGTGATTTGCTCCTTCTTTCCTGTCAATCATCTATCCCGACTCCTCCTTTCCTATCAATAATCTATTCTCCCGTTCTCTCCTTCCTTTTTGTGTTTACTCTCTTCTAACTCCTCTAATCTTCCGCACTTTTATGACGTTGTTGTGTTGCTAGTGCAGTAAAACTCTTGCTAAAATTAAAACTAACTTACAAATTTTACTTAAAACACAAGGTGCTACACAGGGGGAACCAACAGTGGTGAGTGGATTGTCTGCATTGGTATAGTTAATAGTATTGAACACTTTTGTAAGGTTGAGAAATCAAGAAACTTTTCCGCTTTCTGAGCTGGATAACTGGATCGATAACAACTGAGCTGGATAATAATTGATACTTATGACGCTGAATAGACCCACGTTGTCCGTATTGCTTAGAATTTTAAAAATAATGAAAATGTATTTTTATGCCTTCATCGACATAACATAGATTCATATATGTGCTTCCACCCTGCTTATCAGGGAGAACTGTGGCAGAAAGAGATACAACATCCCAGGGCAAAGGCTGAGATACTCAATTAAGATTATCTCCACACAATAGTTGAATTTGGGGTCTTCTGGATGCTCTAGGGAAATACCTGACCTCAACATGACAGGCACAATTGTATTGCTTTATTGTTTCCATATATATTAAATGTATAGTAAGTTCCTCAAAACTGCTGTAATCTTTTAGGGAATATAGCAAATCTAATGAATAATAATGAGAGAGTGATGCAAAAGAAAGGTCTTTTCTTTTTCTTTTTATAGGGCTTAAAAAAAAAAATTTAGTTAAAAAAGAAGGAAAAAGCTTTTTTTTTGGTAAGAATACTACAATGTTGTGGGTGATTGGAGGATGCCCTGCGTAGGTTCCTTTTCTTCTTTAACATTCATTTATGGTATTAACTTTGTGATATGTGTCTTGGTGCTTTTTTAAACTGAATTATGACTATCACTGTGTCTGTGTGTCGGTGGTTGATGGGTGCTCAGGTGTGGTCTGCCCCTTCTTTCCTATGGAATATTTATCTTCTGTATCTCTCCTCCTTTTCTGTATTGCAAGTGCTGCAAAACGCTTACTAAAACTGTGTCTATATGCTCCATATCAGCATTTGTGGTCTTGTATTGGTGAATCTGTTTTCTTTACATGCTAAAGACAAGTCAATTTCCATGTCGAGAAGTTTATTTTGTCAATATTCTCTTGTCATTCTGGTGGGCTGCTGTATTGCAGGCTACTCATTGCACTCAACCTGGTTTGAACCTGATAGACAGGATCAAATCTCCAGATTTCCTTAATGACTCGAACTTTGTTGAATGGAACATACATATAATATTTGAGATGATCTACAAGTAGGCAGTCAAACCTCTTACTCTTACGGCCGCCTGTCCAAGATTATCACCCGTACACACTGAGACTTTCCATTCCCCCCCCCCCTTGGTTTTTTTAAAACATTATGACAATGTGTAAGATGTCCACCTGTCTAAGAGGACCAATTTTCTTCTTGACAATGGGTGGCCTTCATGGAAAATTTTGACCGCATGTCCCTTTACATACAATTACATGGTAAGTGCACTTTTATATCTTTGTAATGAACAAAACTATGAACGTGTCCTTGACTTTCATGCTCTTGCAGAAAAACCCGACAGCAATTCGCACTCCTGAGGAGGAGAAGGAAATGAGCATTCACTCATTGGACCTGATGGTCAACCTGGACAAAGGTCACGTGCTGAGCCCCCACGTGTTCAACATCTGCAGCGAGGCCACAGACGGCATTTTCGCCCAGGAGACTGACCTGAGGACCATCTCCAAGTGTAAGTCAAGGTCACCTCTGCTGTACTGTGTAGTGTGTTTTACAAAGATCACATCTGCGGAGGTCATGTGTGCCATATTGTGTCATATACTGTGAAGGTCACCTCTGCTGTGCTGTGTAGTGTGTGTTGCAAAGATCATATCTGCTGAGGTCATGTGTGCCGTATTGTGTCATATACTGTGAAGGTCACCTCTACTCTGCTGTGTAGTGTGTGTTACAAAGGTCATGTGGTCTTCATTGTTGGCGGGTGCTGCTTTGGTGTGGTTTGCTCCTTCTTTCCTACCAAATGTCTATCGTCCTGATCTCTCCTCTTTCTTTTTTTGTGTTTGCTAGGGGCGGGCACGAGACGAGCCGAGTAACGGTTTCTCGCGGGTAACGGTGACTTCCCGGGCACTAAACTACTGCTCGGTACCGAGACGTGATATTGCTCGTTGGCTTGACACAACGAGTAACAGTAACGAGAGTGAGAGAGTGAGAGGCGAGAAATGACAACGCAGACAGTGCCACCCATCACCGTGCCGTCTTGTGTGTGAAACTGAAAGGGAGGGGAGAGGTTGGCGAGACGAGGCGAGTGGGGAGTTGATCAGGGCCTAGGCCTAGGTCTCCCTACCTTCCTTCACCGCCTGCGCCTACGCAACAGGGCAAGCCTAGTTTCTAAGTTTAGATCTCCGCCATGAGCTGCTCGTTCTGTGGGGTGAGAAGAGAAATCTCGGCCACGGCCGGCCACGGTCGCTGAACGAGTGGCTCGAACTGCGGGGCGAGAAGAGAAATTGGTCACGAGACGAGAAGTATTTCTGGAGACACGAGAGGGGAAATATTTCCCGTTCTCGGAACCGGTCCTGGCGAGAAGTAGGTCAGCTTCTCGGTCTTCTCGCTCGGGAAGGAAAAAGCGCTTCCCGCCCGTCTCTAGTGTTTGCTACTCTCTTGTAACACCTCTAATCTTCGGCTCTTATATGACCTTATTGTGTTGCAAGTGCTGTAAAACTCTTCCTAAAACTGGTCCCCCCCCGGGGCAGTGCCACTGACTGTAGTGTCTTTAGGCCATTCCCAAAGGGGGGACATTTCTCGTTCATGCACAGCAAAATTGTAAATGGGCTGGTTCATCATGTCACGCTCATAACTGTGCCTGATCTACAACAGGGAACTGCTGCTTTTTCTGTCCTAATTCTTACTATTGTCATTTTCCTCTACTTCTTTTGTATGTTTGTCACTCCCTTGTGACCTGCTATTTCCGGGGTGCCTTGATAGTTGAAGCAGACCTTGTGCTGTTGAAGCTAGAGAGATGAGCTGAGTAAGTCTGATTCCCTGTAAAGACTTTTCTGTTGACACCCTCCCCTTGGCGCTCATATGACCTTATGCAGTTGCGAGCGCCGTAAAACCCTCCACTAAAACTAAACTAACTAAAACTGGTCTACATTGTGTCATAGTGTACAATGAAGGACACGCCTTATGTGCTGTGTCATAATATGTATTGTGAACTTGAAATGATATGTTTACCTGATCTACATTGAAATGAAATGTGTTGGTGTGTGCCTGGAGAAAGGTCCCAGTTGTCGGCAGAGGTGATTTTGAGCTATGCGATGAAAAGGTTAAAAAAAAGTTAGAAAACACGTAATATTTTAAGTCTAAATATTATTTTTGCAACATGATGTACTTCACCAAAAGTTAAAAATGGTCACTTTTAAGGACACGCGGGCTAACCAAGACTTCGGGGGTTTCTAGAAATCTTGATGTGCACCAAAAGTGAGCTTTGCCCTACATATAGGAGAAGTTTGGTTTCATTGGTGTGTATATTTGTTTGGTTATAGAGAAAACTCTCCTTGTCTTTTACAGAAACTGAACAAGGGTCCAAAAACTTTACCTTCGATTTTCTAAAAACAGCATTTTTCTTGATAGCCCCCTTGTGCCTAAAAGTGACCGAATGTGCTAGAAATTTTGTTGACATACTCAGGTTAAAGCCGTTTTTCTCCAAACTTTGTTTTTACACCATGTGTTATAAAATGTGACATATCTTTAAACTACTCAAGTGGGTGGTTGGCGGGTGCTCTGGTGTGGTTTGCTCCTTTTATCCTACCAAACATCTATCGTCCCGATCTCTCCTCCTTTTTTGTGTTTGTTACTCTCGCAACTCCTCTAATCTTCGTCACCTATATGACCTTATTATGTTACAAGTGCCTTAAAACTCTTTCTAAAACATAAAAAAACTACTCAAGATATTTGAAAAAGTAAAAATCAGCGTGTTGAGCATCGGATTTGTTACAAGAATATGTCCTTATTTCAATATCCAAAATTTTTGACAACTAAGACCCTTTTTCAGGCGCCCACTCAAATGTTTCGCTGCTCTACATCGAAATGAAATCTTTACCTCACCTGTGTTTTCTGTCCCTCACCCCTCAGCTCTGGCCAAGGACTACATCACGCTGATATCCTCCACCTCGGAGCTGGTGCCGAGCAAACACCCGAGATGCCGCGACACCTCAGATATAGGCCGGCCGTGTGCGTGTGAGCTGCGCACCTGCATCGGGTGGTACCCGTGTGGACTCAAGTACTGCCACGGAAAGGACACGGGCGGCAGGGTGGTCAGCTACCGGTGTGGCATCAAGACCTGTAAGCGCTGCTTGTCGTTTGTCTACGTCGCCAAGCTCAAGACCAAGTGTCTCTGGGACTTTTGATGAGAGTTCAGGATAGGGTCGACTACGGATGAGTTGATGTTATCGGGGGAGGGGAAGAAAGATCTACCCATCCAAAGTTCTAGTTAACTGTTGGGATCTGTGTAAAGAAGGAGGAGTGCTGGGACCCGGGAAAACGATATACTTAACTGAAGATCAATTCAAGTGGGTTCGACACAAGCAGAGTTGACTGTATGTAAGGAGGCATTGGTCATCTTTTGTTTTTGTCGCGAAGCAGTAGGAAAGTCTTTTTGATTGTTGATTTTTTTGTGACAAAGTTTTAAAACTTGTTTGGAATCTTTTTGTCTGATGTGCAACTTAGAAAAACTGTGGTTAGAACAGTATGTGCACATCTAACAGGACATGCAATTTAACAACGGACGTATTGTTGTATATATACACAAATAATGTGTGTAGTTTAGAAACACCCCAGTATCAATATTTTGGTTTGTGCTTTATTGACTTTCTGTGAAATGTCTTTGAGGAGAACTTTTAGAGGGGAACTCTTTTGATCGGAAAAAAAAAATTGTATTAACTTTAAAATGTAAATTGCAGGTATTTTGCACCACAATTGCCACTGTTTCGATCATTTTACTTTGATCACGAGACAAAATTTATATTTTTTTTCTAGTCTTGTTGGTTTGATGTCATTTTTACTGACAATATTTGTACATGCGTTTCCTCTTGCTGAACGACTTATTCTGATTCTTCTTGGATTTCCACTCATGTTGTCGCAGAAACGATGAAAACTTTTTACACTCTAGTTTTTCACCTTGTTGTTATTTGAGTTTTTTTAGAAGACTTTTTTTCAAGGTCACGTGAAAATTAGGAAGGTGAATGGAACGAAAAGATTAGATGAGATGAATGTATTATTTGAGCCTTTACTTCAGGCGTGTGATGTACCTGTATGTTGATGCTCCACATTGCCTGTCTTTCTCTCTGTTTATTTCTCTAATAGTTTATAGTTTTAGTCATAGATTTTTGCATTATCCATTTTTCTCTTAGATTGTCTATAGTCCCTTATTTCCATTTGTTAGATGGACTTTTGTTTCTGCTTTGTTTTGTTTGTGAAGGTTATAAATTATTTGTCGCTTTGGCAAACCATGGAGTCAGTCATGACCCTAACCCTAACATTTTTATTTTTAACTTAAAAAAAACCCCTAATTTTTAATGCAGACCTCAACTTTAGTGCGGTGGTCTCAACATCTCTCATTTCTCCCTCGTCTGACCCCGCTCAGGTTACAGCTCAGTCCTCACTGTACGTGCCACACACTCTCGCCCATTCTAGGTCACAAGATCTTGTAGTGAATGTTATACAGCCCGTCCAAGCAATTTACATAATTTTACTCTTACAGGCGGTAAGGTAATTCCTTGCTTTGTCGCAGCAGGTTTAATATAAAATATGTAAACTTAAGCATTTTCAGTCAGCTTTTAAAAAGATAGGTTTCAATATATACGAGCATGCATTACCCATTTAAAAAGATAGGTTTCAATATATACGAGCATGCATTACCCATTTAAAAAGATAGGTTTCAATATATACAAGCATGCATTACCCATTTAAAAAGATAGGTTTCAATATATACAAGCTTGCATTATCCACCAAAATTTTGGGAAAAGAATGAAGATGTTGCATGGAGATACTGCAAGCTGATATATATCTGATTCATGAGGAAGACAAGAATTTAAACAAAATACTCATCTTGTCAGTAATGTGTCGACTTCTGAAAGTTAAGAGACAGGCTGCTTCCACCGTCCCATTGGGGCCTACCTGGGCAGAGTGGGATGCAGAATCCCGGGAGAAAGACGGAAATAGTTGATGGAATAGCTTCCCCAAGAAGGGTCTGAGGTAAAATGTTTTTGCGCATAAGGCTGAACTGAATGCACATGCCTGTGGTCATTGTGACCAGGAAGCAGACTTGTCAGCTGTCCGGAATTTCCTGGGACAATCTCGGATTCAGCAGTTGTGAATGTGAGAGTCTTATCATATGCACTGCACGATGCCATAAGTTGTCCAGCTTGATGTAAATTTGTTCATTGTTATATTATGTAATATGATGTTATTACATTTGTGTCCTCTGTTTTGTTCTGAAAAACAGTGCAAGCTTGGAGTTATATGAAAACAATAAATCATCGAAAACCTGTAAGTTAGGTGTAAATAAGAAGTAAAAGGCCCACCCTGATGGTAAGTCTTCTCCTCAAAATGAAATGCAGTCTGGATTGAAAGAGCAAAAAGAGTCTGGAAATGCAATATTTTTGTCAACATGTCAACAATAGAGGTGTGGATAAGAGAACACCTGTTGTGTGAATGATACTTTGTGGTTATTGTTCTATTCATCTTTGTAGAAAGCTGAGCTAGGAAGCAGATTATCCTTGTTTCTGTTTATTATAGCTTTCTGTACCATGTTTTTGATCACTGTTGCTTTTGTCGAAAGAACGAAACCTTTGCTGTGTTAATTTGGTTGTTTTTTAAATCCTGCTTTTTTTTTCCTTATGCTGACTAAAGAATACTTTTGTAATGAAAATTTTATTTTAAAAATGATGGCTGATGAATGTTTTTGCAATGCGTACAGTCTTAAATTATCCGGTGTTTTTCATGCTCTTTTTAGAATAGTTGTGTTTTCTCTTTAAAGTTATTTTAGTAGGCTCTCAACCCAATTGGCTCTGTCCTATTGTAGACGGACGTTGAATCGAGAGGGCCTGCCTCTTAGATGACCTAATAGTGTTGCTAGGGACCTATACAAGTGGGTGGTTGGTGGATGCTCTAGTGTGGTTTGCCCCTTCTTTCCTATAAAAAAAGTATTGTCCTTATCTCTCCTCCTCTGTTGTATTTGTTACTCTCTTGAAACGCCTCAAATCTTTGGTACTTAGGCGACCTAATCGTGTAAGTTAAATGTAAAAGTGACATAAAATGTTTACTAAAACTAAAAACTAATGCATCGCGGGAAGGCACAATTGTTGAACATGGACTAGAGGTAAAAATTTATGCTTAGACTAAATCAAAACTTGTGGTGAGATTTAAGCAAATGTCTGAAGGTTTGGGTTTTTTTAAAATGCCGGTATGTTACAATTTTGTTACTGATGGAAGCTATGGGTTGTAGCATGAGAGTTGTGACTGGGGGGAAAAAAAGATCTGGCAGTGTGATATTAAATGTTGTATTGGAAATTGTTAGAATGTACAAGATGCTGTCTCTATGGTGTGTGTGTGTGTGTGTGTGGGAAGGGGGGGGGGGCCTTGTTAATGTATGTGTTTGCATGTGTGTGTGTATGTGTGTGTTTGTGTGTGTATGCATGTGTGTGTGTGTTTGCATATTATATATATGTATGCACCTGTTTGAGTTTAATGCTTAAGGCTATTTGTAAAGGTTTTCACATTTTGTATAATGTCTGTACATGCATGTTTTGCATTTATTGCCTAGCTATCTACCGTTATTTTTAAATTTAAAAATTGTAAATTAAATCTATGAAGTTTATTCTGTCTTATTACTGCTGATGTTCCGAGCATTGAACATCACAGGAGAATTAACCCTTTCACTGCCAGAACTGTTCCATAATCCCACCAATGATCTTATACCATCCTGGATGAGGCAGTGAAGGGGTTGAATCTTGCTTGACAACTTGGACAAGTGTCTGAACGTGCTTGCTTGGGCTGAGGATCAAGCAAATGTAAATAATAAATACTTCTGATTATATTCATTGGCAGTTCTTTTTATTTTGCTTTCTGACCAAATTTTTTTGCCTGGGATACATATGTGTGAAGATTTCTTTTCTAAACGCGATGTACGTAATTTTCGAAGATTCGGGATCCCCGTTCTCAAATGATTGAGTAGCAAACTAATCACATAAATTACAAATATTTTTTAACCAAAATGCAACGTACCGCTTTGAATAAGCGCTGACAGAATAAGGCCATTTTCAAAGTGTTATGACTTCGAGACAAAATGAGACATAGGTTGGACCAATCAGCATTCACAACTGCTACAAAACTAGTGCTGAGTTGCACTAATACAACTCTTTACATGCCTCAATAGGTCAAAACGCAGAATGAATTACTTTTCTTACAACACTGTACCTGAAGTAAAAATACCCATTTCCCCCAGAATGGAAATAATTGATATGTCTAATTTTGAAAACAAACTCTTCATTA
>NW_004798404.1:77707-79965 GCF_000002075.1 Aplysia californica
CCCCAGGACAGTGCTACTGACTGAAGGTTTAGCCTGGGATACATATATGGGAAGATTTCTTTTCTAAATGCGACGTATTTCCGGGGTGCCTTGATAGTCGAAGCAGACGTTGTGCTGTTGAGACAAGAGAGGTGAACAGAGTAAGCCAGATTCCCCGTTTGGACTTCTCTGTTGATATCCACCCCTTGGCGGTCATATGACCTTAGACGGTTGCAAGTGCCGTAAAACCTTCCTGAAACTAAAACTAAACCTTGCCCATTTGTACGGGATTAACTCTTCATTGTTATTTCGGGCTCACTGGTAGGGCTGGGCAATGAGTCGCTTTATCAAAATCCGGATAATATGTTAGTGCACCCCTTCGGCAAATAGTATTCTCTGAACCGCTTTGGCAAATGGGTTAGAACCATTTCGACAAGCGGGTTAGAATCATTTCAACAAATAGGTGCCCCCACTTCGGCAAACGGGACTCAGGAACGAGAGTTTAGAGTCTGAATTCAGATGTTTCATTGAGAATTATCCCGTTATCCTTTTATAGATTATCCGGATTTTGCCCACCTCTACTCACTGGTACTGGAATGTGTTGACTCCTTTATCAAGGAAAGTAACTATGTCGACTAAACGAGAAGAAATTCTGTGTTTTTCTCCCTTACTTTTCAACCCTTCTTTTCTTCTCTGTCTCCGGCAGTTGTTTACAGTGAAAGATTGTTTAGATCTAGATCTAACAAAGTTTATAAGACAGTACCTCCGATTTAAGATACCCTAAAAATAAAAAAAAAGTAAAATGTAGAAACCCAACAAGAAACAAGCGAGGCCACTGAGTTGGAAGCCTTGAAAAAAAAATCCGATAATCCACCCTGTTTGTGCTGAAAGTGCCGTAAATCTCTTACACGAAACTTACAAACAGGATCTTCGATGTCCATTCGTCTCCAAGATATTATTTAATAATATAAGGACGTTGATGGACATTTTCCTTCTTGTATTTGTATCCTATTATTGACAGGCTGGTCTCTTGTTTTCGAGAGTACACGGCAGAAAGCAAAAGTTCACCTTTTCTCAGAATGTGCACGAGTCTGGGACTAAACTCACATGTTCTACGAAAAGACATAGCTACTCACCCTTGGACCCACCCACTTACTCTCTCCTATAAAAGGACACATCACTCTTGGACAAGCCTACTCACTCAACTCACTGTCTCATCATATTATATAAGTAGGCCCTATAAAGACACACCCACTCACTGTCTCACATTAAAGGACACAGCTACTCATGGTCTCATACAAAGGGGCACGGCTACTCACTTTAAGACACGCCCACTCATTGTCTCCTATAACTCCTTACTGTGAAATGAAACGATAAAAGGTTAGACAGTGAAAGGAAGAGCTAAGAAAATTATTCTGCGGAAGGAAAACACAGGCTACAATATGTAGAAAGTGAGACTTTAAACTTTAGCTTAAAAAGGAATAACAAAAAAAAAAGTGAGAATAAAAGAAAAGGAAGACAACGTTAGTGAAAAACTTTAGTGAGAATGTTAAAGAAAGTGCTAAACCTTAGATTTCGAGAGAAAAAACAGTTTTTTAAAAAGTGCGACTGTAAATGGAGAAACAAATGAAAACCAACAAAAACATCACGCAGATCTAACTGTAAATGAAAGCAACATCTCAAAAAGTGAGACAGAAGGAATTTTTTTTTCGGGGGGAGGGGAGGGAATGCAAGAACATTAAACGAGTGCAAAGAGGTGCAACTTTTGAAAGTAAAACTAAAAGGCTATGAAAAGAAAAGTAAAATCAATATCGAAACCGGTGAAGTTTACATGAGGAAATCTACCGTGTGTAAGTGTAAGTGTAGTCCATACATATTAGGTCGTTGTCCACATATTGACCTGCCCTTTGACCGGCGAGGGGACCTTTGTGTGTGGTTGTCATGTTGTGTAGAATCTCCAGTTGCCAAGCCAAGGATTTTTGTTATGGTCGTTTGTTTCGAATCGATATGTCATAAGTTATACTGACTGTAGTAGTGTCTTTAGGCCATTCCCAAAGGGGGGACATTTCTCGTTCAAGCACAGTAGAATTGTAAATGGGCTGATTCATGTCATGCTCATAACTGTGCCTGATCAGACTGGTCTACAACAGGGAACTGCTGCTTTTTCTTTCTTCTTCCTTACTACTGTCATTTCCTCTACTTGTTTTGTATGTTTGTCACACTCTTGTGACCTGCTATTTCCGGGATGCCTTGATAGTTGAAGCAGACCTTGTACTGTT
>NW_004798404.1:83734-84988 GCF_000002075.1 Aplysia californica
TGTGTGTGTGTTTACGTGTGTGTATGTGTGTAATATGCGTGTGTTGAAGATCGTTGTCGTGCCCGTTTTGTTTGTATCAGAATGACGTCATAGACAAGCTAAAATTCAAGTTCATTGACCACAGTCTTCTTCCATCCTTACAGACAATGCCAGAGTGCCGGAGAGACCAGACGAAGTTCGCCATTTTCCTCATCATCATGGTAACCATAGAGACACTGGTCATCTTCACCGTTATGGAAATGGAGCACAGGGAAGCGGAAAGGCTGGCAGAGGTGAAGAGAGAGGAGCGACAGAAGAAAAGACTGGATGAGGAATGGGAGAGGCGGAGGAAGAAATATGAGGGAGGTTATGATGACGTCAAACTGAGCCGAGAGCGAGAACACGGTGACGTCATCGAGGTTTTGGGAAAGGATTCCATCGACGGTTTTCCCGCCAGTTCCAGGCCCGTAGTGCACTCTCCTTTTGTCGCGGGGGACAGGAGCAGGTTTAGGAGGAGGAAAAGCGTCATTTTGTCTTCCCTTCTGGAACAGCAGCAGCAACAGCAACAACAACAACAACAACACCAGTATCAACAACAACATCAGCATCAGCAGCCAAATCAGCAGCAGCAGCAGCAGCAGCAGGAGCAGGAGCAGCAGCAGCAACTACAACAGTATCAACAACAACGGCAGCATCAACAGAAAAATTATCATCAGCAGCAGCAACGACGACAACAACAACAACAACGACGACAACAACAACAACAACAACAACAACAACAACAACAACAACAACAACAACAACAACAAGACTTAAAAAACACAGATCAGAAGATTCCAAGTCAAGTGTCTTTCAAAGGCTTCCACGATGGCAGAGATCGTAGAACAACGAGCAGAGGGCGCACAAACAAACAAACAACTCGGACTGTCGGACACACCGTGGTACTGTCTGCCCTAGGCCTAGCAGCCCCCCGCCGTGACAAGAGCTACTGGGCCGGCACAGAGTTGAGGCTTCACGGGGTGGGGGTGGGCGAGGAGGGGCACTGGTAGAGGGATAGACACATTGACAGACAGACTGGTAGACAGATAGACACATTGACAGACAGACTGATAGACTGATAGATAGACAGACTGATAGACTGATAGACAGATTGACAGACAGACTGATAGACTGATAGATAGACAGACTGATAGACAGATAGACAGACAGACTGATAGACTGATAGACAGATTGACAGACAGACTGATAGACTGATAGATAGACAGACTGATAGAC
>NW_004798404.1:88639-92020 GCF_000002075.1 Aplysia californica
TGTGTGTGTGTGAGTGTGTGTGTGTGTGTGTGTGCGCTTACCCTCACCCACTAAATTTCTGGGAAGCACCTATGTATTGCACATGCACCCCCCCACCGCTGCCGCACCAAGGAAAAAAACAAACAACTAAATACCCCAAAATATTTGGTAAAAGTAAGTAGCCTATCATACTTATTACTACTCCTCACATAAACACAAACTAAAACATTTGTAGTTGGAGACGGGCTGTTTGCAACTGCCTGTCAGGACCAGTCAGGTCTGGGCATAATACATGCTTCTTCTAGTCAAGATATCGAAGAGATATTGGGATTTGACCAGGAGATTACATGGTTTAGCTTAAGTAAAAGTTTTATAGCACATGTAAAGGGGTTTTGCCATCATTTAAGTGCCCAAGATTAAAGGTGTTACTAGAGGATATCATACAAAGACAAGGAGAAGAGGTTTTGGTTTTTTTTAGTAGAGGGTTTTACGGCGCTCACAACAACATAAGGCCATATGAGCGTCAAGGGGTGGATGTCGACAGAGAAGTTTTTACAGGAAATCAGACTTACTCTGCTCACCTCTCTAGCCTCAACAGCACAAGGTCTGCTTCGACTATCAAGGCACCCCAGAAATATTACAAGAGTGACAAACATACAAAAGAAGTAGAGGAAAATGACAATAGAAAGGATTGCACAGTTATGTCAGTTATGAGCGTGACATGATGAATTAGCCCATTTACAATTCTACTGTACTTGAACGAGAAATGTCCCCTCTTTGGGAAAAGCCTAAAGATGCAACAGTCAGTGGCACTGACCCGGGGGGTAAGGAGGAAAGAGACAATAGATGTTTGAAAGGAAAGAAGAAGCGAACTACACCACCAAAGTTCCTGCCAACCACCCACAAACAATTATTGTATCACCAGAACCACAATACGCACAGAGGAGGAAGATACAGTCATGCACACGACATGCATTCATACATGTAATTTTTAGTTTTACTAGAGATTTTACAGCGCTCGCAACTGCATAAGGTCATATGAGCGCCAGAAGATTAGAGGTGTTACAAGAGAGTTACAAACATAAAAAAGGAGGGGGAGATAAGGACGATAGATGTTTGGTAGGAAAGAAAGAGCAAACCACACCAGAGCACCCGCCAACCACCCACATTCATACATGTACTTGAGTTTGAGTACAAAGAAGCAAATAGACAAAATAACAATTGTTTTGAGCACGGGAAAAGGGAAACAAACAACATAAAGACAGATCAAAGAGTAGGACAAATTGGTAGCACGCTCCAACCACCCAGGCAGATGTCTATGAGATTCAATATTAATAGGCTGTCCCCGTCGTTTTATGCCAGAAAAATTATGAAATTATGCAAAATGAGCCCAAAAATGTGAAATTATGCGATTCAGTTAATTTTAACAAAGAATGATAAAGGAAAATAATAAGAAATTATGCAAAAATTGACCAAATTTTGCTAAATTATGCAGGGCGCATTAAACCACGGGGACAGAATAGGGAACGAAAAGAAAAGAGAAAACAAGGACACAAATAAGAACAGTTTACCAGTTCAGACATAGCATCATGTTCTTTTAATTTCTCTTTAAAAAAACCCTCTTTACAAAACATTTCCAAGCCAAAAGCAAGCAATGACACAGTTGATTGAACCAATAAAAAAGCAGGTACACACAAGCACACACACATAATGAGACACAAACACGCACACACACTGTCCTTACATAACAAATCCATGATCTGTGCTTAGAATTAAAACAAAGATTTAAGTAATTTATTGAGGAGACAGTTGTTCATTGTCAGTCAATTAGTATCTCCTGTTTACAGTACGGTACGACTTGGGAGACATTTTGTCAATTATCAATCTTAACCTTTACAGCACTAGGCTATTTTTAATCCTCATTTTTTCCTTCCTCGCCTAGGTAATACTAATACCGAAACCCTTGACTCCTCCGACCTCAATACTGATATGTCTGTAATTTTTTGAGGACATACAAAAAAATTCTATACTGCTTTTATTTAATTTGAGATTTCAGAAAAAAACATTTTTAGAATATGTGTCACGACGCGGTGAAATCAGGCGCATGTCAATTTTTGAGCATGTGGAGTTATTGGTACCATTTAATAGCTGATTTATTTGCCTTGCTTCTAATGAAATAAATACCCATCTATCTTGAATAGAACTCATGATATTTGTGATTGGAGGAAGTGAGGTCGTCTGGTTTCAGCTGTGAAATTAGCGAGAAAATGGCCAACAAAGTTTGGTAACTCCAACAGCTAAAGAGTCTTTGAAAACTGAAAACATTGTGCTTTTAATCAATGTTTTTCAGTAAAATTCATATAATATGGAAATGTGTTTTTATATAGACATAAAAGAGGTTAACCAAAAAATAAAAATCCGATAAAAGTTTCCAAACTGGCGGAAAAATGCCTGTTTCTCCAATTTTGTTATTTTGACGAGTGCCTGATTTCACCACGCTGCCTTGCATAATAATATATATTTTTCAGAGACAAGTGGATAGATAAAATACCTGGCTGGCTCTGAGCTGGTCAGCCCCTATAAGTATGACGGAAATAAAAGTGACTGGGCTTGGAAGAACGAGAACCTGTGAACTGTGAGGGAAATAATATATATATATATGTGTGACTGGGTCTATACATATATATGGATTTAAGTTTATCATGTTTACACAATGGTCTATGGGGAGGGAAATATCCCCAATCTTGAATCAACCTAAACCAACCTTAAGGGGTGACACCTTTTCAAAGAAAAAGAAAAAAAAAAAAAAAAAAAGGAAAAACGAAAGAGACAAAAATCTTTCTTTTCAATCGTACAATCGTCTAGGCACCCATATAATATAGGTATGCCAAAGAAATTTCTGCTCATCATCCAGGACAAGGAGAATGGAGGACTACCGAAAGACGTAGAAACGGGATGGAAAATAGGATGAATGAAAGAATCACCTGAATTTAATCATCAGATAAAACAATTACGTATAAAAACCAAACAATTCAGTAGTACCATCCTGCCCTCCATGAACACCATGTACACATTTATTTTTTGCAACATTTAGAAAAACAAAAGGAGTATTTCATTGTCAAATCACTAGTTAAGGACAATTTCAAACACTTTATTACAGACATAGTAACAAGATGGTAATGATAAAATGTGCCACATTCTGACAAGTGACGTATGAGAGTGAGAAAGTCTTACACCGAACAGTTGGCATATTCTATAGAGCCATCAATGCAAGCCAAACACACTCTTACTCTTATGCATAACCAACCATACTCTTTATGTCTCCCTTTCTCTATTTCTGTCTCTCTTTCTATCTCTCCTTCACTCAGATAAACGAACAAACATACATGACATATATATATA
>NW_004798404.1:92130-93146 GCF_000002075.1 Aplysia californica
TATATCTATCTATCAATTTCCATATTTCCAGAAAAAAAGTTTTGTACAAGTCATACCTCGATACATATAATATACACACACATTTGAACAAAATATATACATATCATCAACCTGCTGTTCGGCTGTTCTAATGTCAAAATTTTGAAACTGATAACGGTTGCATGCGCTAGAAAAATATTTTGTTAAAATTCAGATTTTAAATGTTAACACAACGTCAGGCCCCTGACGGGATTCGAACCCACAACCTTGCGGTTGCGAGTCTGAGAGCCTAACCACTAGGCCACCGATGCCATGAAGATGTTGTTGTCCCGAAAAAGCTTTCCATGGAAACTGTAGGCCTTACTTTCACATCAGAAATTTGTTCATAAACATGATTTTTACGTTAAACAGTTACTTATAAAGGCCCTCATTTCCCTTGTAAAACAAAAGATAATGAAGATGACAATGTACAGTATTGTTTTCTTCACATAGCCCAGTGTCCCCTGTAAAACGCAGTAAATCTATAGTGACAGTTCAGTAAAAAAAACACCCTGTAGAGGAAAAACAGTTCCTTTTAAAAATGTTACTTTACGTTGCAAGGTCCACAAAACTACAGGACTTCAGTATAAAGGAACATGCTTAAGTTTACTCCCACGTCCCAAGAGAAAACAAGTAGCTGTCTTCACCTCTACCGACACCGTTTGGATGATTTAGGAGGCAGGCTGCTTCTACCCAGCCTATCAAGGCGCCAGTTCTGGCAGGGCAGGATATCTCAACACTCAGGATAAATGATAAAGTCAGAGACACGGGAAAAATGGAACTTTCCTACACAGGAGTCGAGGTACAGGAGCTGTGCACATCTTTGGCGTGACAAGAGGGAGAGAAAGACGATAGTTTTTTTTATAGCAAAGAAGAAGCAAACCACACCAGAGCACATGCCGACAAACCACAGAGAGAGTGAGGCAGAGAGAAAGGAGGGAGGGAGGGAGGGAAGGAGGAAGGGAGAGAGGGAGAGGGAGAGAGAGAGAGAGGGAGAG
>NW_004798404.1:94492-106776 GCF_000002075.1 Aplysia californica
GTTTTTTCAGTTTTGAGACAGTTTTGCTGCAAAAAGCTAAATTTCTTTATTTCGCCGATCGCTTTTGTAGGCCGACGCTTCTGTCTCTGCAATTTTAGAAAATCCGGTGCGGAAGTGATATTTTGCGAGGCGCATTTTGTTTTGAGAGTATAAATCTAGATCTAGACCTTCTAATTTTTTGTATCTCTCAAGATTATTGCTCAATTCCAGTAGAGTGTAAATATAGTTGGCCAATGACTTTCAGTTGACATTAATGCACCGATCATACCTTTCATCAAAAGGGGACCCAGCTAGTATTTTATAAAAGAGCAAGAATGACATCTGCCAGTCAGGGAAGAGAAAGAAAATACACTCTATCAGTATCATGGAGTGTATAGAAATAAACCATAGTCTGTCTAGAAGTGTATAGTTTAGAAAACATAGTCTGTCACAGAGCATGTAACTTCTGTCAATCTGGGAAGAGAACGAAAAGATTCTCTACCGTGAAGCTTATAAAAAGAAAACATTCGCTATCATGAAGTCTATGGAAAGAAAGCATAATAACTATTCTGTTTAGTTTTAGTAGAGGTTTTACGGCGCTCGCAACTGTATAAGGTCATATTATGAGCGCCAGAAGATTACAGGTGTTACAAGAGAGTAACAAATATAAAAAAGAAGAAGGGGAGATAAGGACGATAGATGTTTGATAGGAAAGAAGGAGCAAACCCCACCAGAGCACCCGCTAACCACCCACAACTATTCGGTAATGGAAAGAAAGATAACATACCAGACAAAATAAAAGACATAAAAAGAACTTTGATCAACACTAACGTTGCATTAGTAACAAAAAACACAGCAGATAGACCACAGAGAACGTTACCGTCACTTACAAGATCTGATCTGAGACTGCTCTGTGTACAAGGGTTTGCGGAACGCCTCGTTGAAGAACCAGACGAAGTTGACCAGCCACAGAAAGGGCAGGATGAAGAAGCCAGCTGGAAATTTAAACAAAAAGACAGGACGATCAAATTTTTTTTTTCAAGACAACGAGTACAGAGATGTTATGCTATAGCAGACTCCAAGTGTGAAAAATAAAAACACACTAACTATTCAACAGGAAATACAACAAACAAGAGAAAGATGTTTGCTTCTTTCCTTGATGCAGCAAAGTAATAGGGCCGTACAAAGTTTTGAAGAAGTAATTCCAAGAGTGGAGCATGAAATCTTTCTGTACGATTTATTCCGTACTGGCACCATTTTGTACTTAAAAATTCTGTTAAAATGAAAGCTTTGATGTATTTTCGCCTAAAATTGCAAGAAATTGCGAACTTTGCAAAAAATTGTGGGTTTATCGCGGAACTTGATGAAAAAGGCTGCTGTAAGACTGCAAAAGACAGCGCCGATTTCCTGTGGTGCCATTTAAATATATATTATTATAGATAATTGATGGAGTGCATGCACATAAAATTGAGTAACAGTAATATATTTCACTGATTTACCATGATAATACTTGCGACAGAGCACCAGTTTTTCTTCATTTTTCACTCGCCGAAGGTCCATTTCTCCAGTCAGCAAAAGCACAAATTTTTCCAAATATGTTCAGAACTATCTGAAAAAGAGAAATGACAAAACAATTTCATAATGGGTCTTAAGATGTAAGGCTTTAAAATAAACTACAGTTGAGCACAGATAGATTGTTACTGAAACAAGAAAAACTCAAATTTACGGACAGCTCGGACAATTTACCAGAAGCTTCCATTCCTCAAATGAACCTCTGTTATCTTCTTTATATGGAAAACAAACACGTCCATCGCCATTGTGAGCATATCAAGTAACATGAGTCCACCAAGCTCTCCTTCAAAGGGCACAACCCCCCCTTCCCTGAAGGTGTCACCTCAGGGCAGCAATCTGTCACAGTTAACTCTCTATCTCACTGGATGGGGGGGGGGAGACCCACTATGACGGGGCCTTCTTTTGGTACGGCAGGTTTTGGTCTCGCTACCGACAAATCCTCTTTCTTCAATAATATCTTAGCTGTCGCTAAAGATATCGGAAAAACTTTATCTTCAGTAAGTGAACACATCAATTCCTCTCATGTGTATTGATGTACGATATATAGGGCTGACGCAAAGAACAATGCTATAAACAGGGATGTCATTCACCTTTAAAAAAAAACAACTGACAATCAACGTGCCACGGTCTCGATAACATAATAATATGAATATCAATTTGAAACCCAAAGGGTGTACATTGAGAGAAATGACAAACAAACAAACATAGATTCTATCTCAATCTCAATAACATAACAGCGGATCAGGATCAAAATACCGGAAAAAAGTGGAAAAGTGGCATCCCTGTATAAATAAGCGTGTTCCTGGGGTTAGCCCAGGCTTGGGCAAGTACTGCGTTTTCGCACTGCTGGTGCCCGGCGTGTGGTATTGTTAAACTATGGGACAACCATATCGCATTGTAGTGTTGTTCTTCTTTCATTTTCAACCAAAATTACTGCTAAATGAGCGAGGACAATAACAATTAAATTTTGCTGAAACCAGTCAGGAAAAAAAATTTCAGATGAAGATGTCTATTTATAATATGAGATTTCCGTTGAATGTCTTTTGAATCGGTGTCAGCTGTGCACATGGCTTTGAGGCTCTGTTAGGGACTCGGTAAAAAGACTGAAAAAGGTTTGGGATAACTGCTTGGGGGCGAAAAAACATTTTTCCAGGGATTTTTTTTTTGTGAGTTAGATCTAGATCTATCTGGATCTTTAAATAGATGATCATTGTTGAATCCCGACTTCCCATAACTCAAAGGCTGTCGTTATTCTCACCCGCAGTGAAAATAAAAATATAATATTATATACAACCCGCTCTGAGAAATTATTCTTACCTGGGTGTTGAGAACGGGTAGCAATACATTAGGCTAATAATTGCTCCCGAGTGCTGGCCGATTTTTTTAGGCTCCCGCAGGGGAATGTTATTGTTTCATTAAAAAAAAATCTTGACAGTATGCATATATACCTTCACCAGAATCCTAGACAAATGAATACATTTCTCAATTCAGAAATGAAATCACTTGCTAGAGTCGTATGTTTTTAAAAACAAATAGCCTGAACTGAAAGGAGTTTTATGAAATAATGTTTGTAATAGATCTAGATCTAGTATGTTCAGAAAACTGGATTTGTTTACAACACAAACATTTTATCACCTGTACTAACAGAACCCACGAAGGTGCATTGACCCGTTGGCAATTTTAGTCGCTTCAAGCGCTCAACGGAGTGAGAGAGAGAGGGGGAGGCGAGTTTTGTCGCCTGGAGCGTTCAGTGACAGGAGGGGCCGTCTATCAATTTACAATGGGCATCCTGGTGGCTGCATCTCCTGGGAGGTCCGGGGGTTTGTTTCTCTGCAAGGTCACACACAACACTTAAAAATCTATCATGTCGTAAATATTGTGAATAATTGTGGTGTATGCCCATGTGGCAAACTCTGCGTCTAGTGTGGCTAAAGCTTGGCCACACTGCAGCAGAGCGGTGAACATTATACTACAAAGACAAAGGTCCAATTTACAATACAATTCATTGATCAACAAACTGTAGGATATCGAAAGGATGGCCGGCATCCTGTCAACTTCCCGGTAAAACTAAGGGTGGAAATGGGCGCTCTTTCGGTAGTTACCACCCCGCAATTGTTATTCGCTGGTTTTGGCCCCAAGAGTAGGGGGGTCCCCCCTGACCTTATAAATATGGTGGGGGGTTTAAGGGGGGCATGCCCCCCTGAATTTTACCACAATATAATGTTTTGCAGTTGTTAGGTTTGATATCTTAGCTTGCCGCAAATCAAACGTATAGATCTAGACTAGATCTAGATGTAGGTCAGGCTCAAATAAGGGGGGTGGGAACTACCGAAAAGGAAGCTGGGAAGAGGCTAGCCGTACTTAATGACGGCTAGACTGGCAGTCTAGCCGTACTTATTCTTAATATGATGACTAGACTGACCATTTACAAAGAAATTGGCCTACTGAATTGTAAATATACATTTTTAGTGTGCAGTACCTAAAGTATTTGTATTTGAGGCGAAACCAGGTGCCTTAATGACAGTGTATGTATTTTAAACCTTCTGTTTTCTGATGTTAATAGGGCCTAAGATAAGTACGGCTAGACTTCTTGTCTAGCCGTACTTAAGTACGGGTAGACAGCCAGGCTAGCCGTACTTAAGGACGGCTAGACTGTCAGGCTAGCCGTACTTAATATTGATGGCTGAATTGTAAATGAAATTTTTATTTTGCAATGCCAAAAGTATTTGTATTTCAGACAAAACCAAAAGGTGCCTTACTGACTTGCATGTATTTGAACTTGAATAATTACTAGATCTAGATCTAATGAGACCTGTGTACTTAACAGGCTTGAGTCGATTGGGCCAAACCTAGATCTAAGTACGGCTAGACTGGCAGTCTAGCCGTACTTAAGTACGGCTAGACTGGCAGTCTAGCCGTACTTAAGTACGGCTAGCCACTTCGTACCGAAAAAGCACCTGGAAATGAGCAATCCTCTCGATATTGTTATAATGAACGAACTTTTTGCTATTTCCGTCATTCAAGTTAGAATTACACCAAGACCAATGATAGATGATTAAAGCGTTATTACATGAAGTTGATTTTGGACCTCAGTCCTCAGCCTCATTTATCACACCCAGGTATCCCATATTTAGATGCTCAAGCCTCAAGCTCCATGGATTATGGTCCGCTCTCATGCTATTGAACACGGCTCGATTGAACACACCACCTAAAAGCCTTAATATATTTTGTCAGACAATGAAGAATACGATTTCAAGGTACGTATTAAAAAAACTTCGGTTTTCTGAAGAAAAGAAGTCTTGTTTACATTAGGCCTACATGTATTACTCACTTTCAGGGGCTGTGGCTGTCTCCGTTTCCTTTTTTCCGGGTTTACGACGCATCACTAATCTTTACAATTACAGGGGTGATCTCCCTTATCTCAGTTAATACAAAATAGAGAGAAATTGTCAAAAAACAAATATCATCTTGTAATTCATCACTTTTGACTATACTAGACTGTCTTAGGAGCTCATTTTTCAAAATTAAAAAATAGACAAAAGTGATATGTAGATATTTGTTTGCTATAGTATTTATGCAATAAGAGTAAAGACCAAAATATATTGTTCCGTAGTGCACACTCAACTTGTTTGGATCCACCTGTTTACATTGACGACAAGATGGCGGTGAGAATGATAGATTTAACTGCGCAACCACAAAGATGCACTTTCACGGATTCCCCACCTGAAGAAATGAGTTATGCTGAAGCCTTCTGGCACTCTGTTAGGCTTCAGCCTACAATGGAATCTAGACTCGTCTCCTCAGATATCAAACAGAGATTGGGGAAGAAGAAGAAAAATACGTCGAAATCAAGTAAGGCAAGGTTCACCCCCCCCCTCTTTTTATCCTGCGGAGTCGCTATGCCGCCCGATATGGCGAGTGGCTTGCGTTTTGCAACTCGAGTGAATTCTGCCTCTAAATTGTCAAAACCTCATGTAGACTCTAATCATTTCACCTCAAAAGGTGCAATTGTTTTGTTGTGGACTGAGAGAACTGCAACTGTAATTTTTAATCAAAATTAATCAGAAATGTTCCAGTAGGCATAGATCTAGATCTAGATCTAGAATCTACTTGCACTTTGTCTTGCATGCATCGAATGATCGAATAGATAATTAATTTTATTTAGAACGTGACCTTGTGCTATTTACAAAATTATTGCTGGTGATTAAGACTGAAAAGTCTCATTTACTAATAATTTTGCTGAAATCTTTCTTTTTAGTGATATAGAGACGTGCTAACTGCTGTAATGACCATTAAAACCGTTCATTTGCATTTTTAGAGTGGCTTTACAAAATTCATGTTGAACATGATGTAGTTTTATTTCCATGCTATTCATTCCTTGTTGCTCTCTCTCTGCTCTCTCTCCACTCTCTCTCTCTCTCTCTCTCTCTCTCTCTCTCTCTGCTCTCTCTCCACTCTCTCTCTCTCTCTCTCCGCTCTCTCTCCTCTTTCTCCTCTTTCTCCTCTCTCTCTCCTCTCACTCTCTATGCTCTCTCCGCTCTCTCTCTCTCCTCTCTCTCTTCTCTCTCTCTCCTCTGTCTCTGCTCTCTCTCTCCTCTGTCTCTGCTCTCTCTCTCTCTCTCTCTCTCTCTCTCTCTCTCTCTCTCTCTCTCTCTCTCTCTCTCTCTCTCTCAGAACAGAAGCTGCATGTGCAGAGACTCTCTACTTGCTCCTAGTCGCAGAGCAACTATACTATAATACACACCTTGTTGACAGTGATGTGAATCCCGGGTAGTCAGTACTAGGTGACCAGCTCTGGCAGAAAAATGCTAGCCACCTGAGTTTGTGGCAAGTTGTCACAAGCAAGGTTTCATTGTTTGTTCCTGAAAATGCTAGACCTCTTTGATAATCAGGTCTAGCCCTGCATGCCATAAAAGAGCTATACTCTGGACACTGAGGAATGTTACATGTATAAATAAAAAACAACATAGACCACAGATTTGGACAAATAGAAAGTTAACAGCTTATGTGAATGTATTTTATTGATAAAAAATGCTCAAACCACATGAAAAAAATCATAGAGATTAGCGCTGGTGTCAACTGAAATGACATCAAAATGTGAGGAATGTTACTGTAAGACAAAAGAATTGATTTTATTCATCAGTTTCCCATAATATAATGGATAAATCTGTACCCTCCCGTTTGAGACTTTTTGAGGACATGTTTTTCCTGTTCAAAATGGGCGAACACATATAACAATCACCACGACTAAACAAAGAGCCTCAGCGACCTCATTCCGGGACAGTGTATGTTTTTTTGCACGCACTGTTCCCAAATCCTGTTCATTGCTAATGGAAAGGTGCCTCTTTATACTTGAAACAAACAGTTCTGTTGCTTGGATGGAGACCAAACTCATTACCTGCTCCATTTCGATTGTTACTGTTTTTTCCCCTCAGAAAAACACCTTTTTTTGTTGCTATAACAGTTTCGTATCTTACAACATAGACTTTTAACAGTTTTTCAAGCTGATCAGAGACTCCTCAGCATAATTTCTTTGCACTTGTACCAAAATAAGTAGGCTTGGTGTCTTTTGATATTTATAGTTGACACTCAAAATAGACTAGGAACTTAGTAAACAGTACTGGTGGAATAACCCATATATTATAATGCTTTAATTTAACTTTTCTTCCAGGTGTCACCTCAGGACAGCAATCTGTTAATAGCGGTGAGTTGCTTGACAAACATTTAGATTTTATTGTATATGTGAGGCCTTGTGGTGAAACCAGGCACTCGTCACATTAATGAAATTGATGATATCGGCATGTGTCCTCTAGTTTGACCATTTCTTTCTACTTTTTGTTTTCTGGCTCAACGGCTTTTATGTCCATTAAAAACATACTATTTCTGTGTGAGTTTTACTGAAAAACATTGATTAAAGGCACAAAAAATGTAAATTTTCAGTTTCCAAGGACTCTCGAGCTTTGGAAATCACTACTTTGACCGCCATTTTCTCACTAATTTACCTCTGAAAGCAGGCGACTCCGACCTCCTTCGATCGCAGATATCTCAACTTCTAGTCAAGATACGCTTGTGTTTTTTTCATCATGAGATGGTCAAATGTACAAGCTTTAAGATGATACCAATAACTCCAGATCCTGAAAAACTAACGAGCGCCTGATTCTACCGTGTTGGGTCGCATATTGTTATCCTTTTAATAATATGGAAGCATTTTAAATTTTACAATTTTTGAGCCTGGTCTATTTCATCAATAATGTGATCCCTTTGCCAAATTGTGAATGATTTGCTAGGACAAGTATTTCTCAAGATGTATTGTAATAAATCTCACAGTGTTCTTATTACCGGCACTTCATTTTGCTGAAGGCAGGTCAAGGTTTATAGTGAATGGCAGATCCTTTTCTCCTGAAACTTTGATCTGAAGAACTTGTCAATTATTCTTGGTTTCTGTTGTCTTCTGTCCACTCTACGTAAAGTAAAAGTGTTTATAGTATGTGACGCATCTTGGTGAAATCAGGTGCTCGTCAAAATAACGAAACTGAAGAAACAGGCCTTTTGCTGTGGGTTTGATCATTTTTATCGAATGTTTGTTTTTTAGTTCAACATCTTTTATGTCAATTTAAAAACATTTCTGTGTCTACTTTCCTGAAAAAGGTTACTTAAAAAGGTACCCCCCCCCCCCTAAAAAAAAGTAAATTTTCAGTTGCTTGAGAGCAGGAAAGAAGGGGAAAAGAGACAATTTTAGAAAATATAATATTTTTCGGTTGCTACACGGATTCGAACCCAGGACCTTTGATTGAGAGGCGAACCCCATAACCTCTAGGCCACGAGCCCCCCCCCCCCCCCCCCCCCCCCCGAGCAACCTACTTAGGGAACCTAAACAAATGGGTTACGGGGAAAGATCAGGGAAACATAGTTTTCTTCAGAGCCTCCGAGGAAAGGAATAAATGGAGAGCCGTGATCGCCGATGTCAGTCGCAGATCTGGCACTGGATGATGAGTGGCGTGCATCCCAAGCTGTTAGTCCACTTTGATCTGGCCAACCTCTATACTGCTTAAGACCGTTGTGCGTGAGCGAAAATTCACATCTTTCCCGAGGTGTCACCTGAGGTGTCACCTGCTACCCTTAACCGTGCGGTTCAGGAGCAGAACACAACGAATCTTGAGGAGCAATACCTCAATAACAAACACCATAGTCCTTCGGCTCACCGTCTGCCAAAGGGACGCAAGACTATGGGTCAATCAGCCTTACACAAATCCTAATCTCACGGTATACCTACGTGCTAATGGGATGAACGGCTACAGGGCTCATAAGTCGCTAACGTGGGCGTCAGGTAAGCGAGAGGGATGGCGCCAGGCGTATGGACATCCCCTGTCCCTTCCCATGTGTAGGACTCTGCCAGGGCGACAGTTAGAAAAACAAACATGAGTAAAAGTTATGAAAAGGAAACAGCACAGGAGCGACAGAGAACGTGCTCCTTTGGCGACGCTTTCTCCTGAATCGTTACTGAGGACTGGGGGGGGGGGGGGGAGGAGAGGAAGGAGGAGAGGAAAGAGAGGAGGTGCCAGGAAAAGAAGGGCAGGGAAAAGAAAGAATCAGGGAAAAACAGACAGGCTCAAAATGAAAAACGTCTGCATTGGCTATTGGAATTGCCTCAGTAGAAGGAACAGAGGAAGAGTGCTGGAAACGCTCGCCTATGTCTCTGACCTCTTTTTTCTGCAGGAGACCAATGCTAAAACTTTGTCATGTCCTGGGTGCACGTCATAATATCAATATCAACCCAATGAGCCCAACTCATCTAGGATTAGCCACTGTGGTCAGGAATGGTATCCAGCACCGGGTAAGAGACGTCATTACTTGGGACAAGGAGGACAGGGAGCTACAAGCACTTGAGCTAGTGATCCGCAACAGGTCATGGGTCATTGTTAATCTCTATGCCGGAGGGGGAAAACTTGTCCGTGAAGATGACTGGGAGTTTCGCCATTAGCTATTCGATCTTGGAGATGTTGTCCTGATCTTTGGGGACTTCAATGCCAGAAGCTCGACCTGGGGCAATGTCAACGAAAATGGTCAGGGAAACGCTTTGGATAGCAAGTTGATTGAAAGTGATCTCCACATCCTCAACATTTCCACCATGAGAAGACTATCTCAAAGAAATGGTGAACAGGACTCCAACGGTGATCTGGCCCTGATCAAAACAGGTGGCGAAGCTTTTACACAATGGAGTGTACTGGCAGATCAAGGTAGCGAACTCCTACCATGCTCAGTTCTTATATCAAAGGGTGGAAAGACAGTGAGACAAAAGGTCAAGGGTGTTTAAGTACAAATCAGACACCTCGGTCTTGGGAGGCCTGAGAAAGAAGGCCTGGAACAGAAGACCCTCAAGATCTAACGTTACGCAGCCACCATGGTGGAGCAATGAAACTGACTGCCTGTGGAAAGAGAAGAGGAATGCTGCTAAGGACTGGCAAAGAAAGAGGAAGAAACCCAATGTCACAGAGGAAGAAAAGGAGGCAGCTAAAGAGCAGATGAGGCAGGCTCGAGAAATATAAGTTCAGAACTGAAACAAATCTGGCCAAAAAGACGAAGTGGGAAGAGTCTGTAAAAAATGTTGCAGCTGAGAAGATACTCTCAAAGTTCTGGAAGCTGCGAAAGAAGATGTGGGGACAGGGTCACACAAAAACCACATTGAATGTGAAGGACGAGTCAGGAAAGACACTCCAAACTGATGAGGAGAAAGGAATGGCTTTTTTTTGGCCGATTCATACATCAAACCCACCAGGGATATATTGACCCTAGAAAGGAAGTTGAAAGAGATGTTTCAAGTGTGCTGACATCAGAGATGTATGCAAGCTATGGGGATGCGATTTGTAAAGAAGAGGCTTCCAGAACAATAAAATATGGCAAAGACGGCGCTGGAGGGCTGGATGGTGTAAGATATTGCCACACGAAAGAAGCAGACGACGAGATGATTGAAGAAATGAAAAAAGACTTCAACATGAGCGTTGGCATTGGCAAAATCCCTGAAGAATGGTTGCACAGCTGGTTGATACCAATCCCCAAACCAGGAAAAGACCACTCGGCTCTCAGTCGTTACAGAATCATAGCCGTACAGAACACCTATGGGAAAATTCTTGAAAAGATAGTGCCGGACGAATATCAGCACACTTGGAGAAGAAATCTGGAAGCTTGGTGTTCCCTCGACTACAGGACTGTCCAAGACATAGCTCCACCAATCACTTGCAACTATGAGATCGTCGACAGACAGTCAGAGCTCAAGTATCTGGGAATCGTCTTCGACAGGTCGTTGTCCTTCAACAAGCATGTGAATCATGTGGTAACAAAGGCCAAACGAGGTGTTGGTGCAATCAAGACCATGGCGGCCGCTCTGATTCCACAAAGAGTGCTCTTCCTGATGATGCAGCTGGTCGTCGTGTCTGTCATTGATTATTGATTGGGATGTCTCAAGCTGCCCGACACGCAGATTGCTAAGCTTGATCGAGTGCAGAATGAGGCAATGAGAGAAGTGCTGGGCTGCACCAAGGACACTACAATATTGTGCATGCGCTACTTTCATGCGTGGCATCAAAGTGTGCCATAGGATAGCTCAAGCAAAGTTGTATCTTAGTGTAATGGGCAAGGAAGATCATCCACTGCACAAAGCACTTCACGACAACAACAAAAGGCAGCATCAAAAGAGGAAAGTATTGGATGGCAGAAGCAGAAGATTCTCCCAGAAGAGTCTGTGTACCTGAACATGTACCACTTGGCGAAGAATGGGAACAGGTGGCAGGAGAATACAGGGACCTCACCAAGGTCAAAATAAGCATGGGCAGAGACAGAAGAAATGTTGCGGCTGCCATCAACGAGAGCGATGTCTACGAGATTGTTTACAAAGAACTCAAAAGCAGGGGATCCTGTAATTTATACGGTTGGCCCAGTGAAAAGAAATAGCCAGCGAAGAGGATAGGGATTTGTTGTATTCGCCAACAATAAAATCATCCACAGTGCATCTGGAGCCTGCAGCAGGACTAAATCAAGTATGCGAAAGGAAATTGAAGCCAGCACGAAAGTACGCTCACATGGATTTTCTGCCCTGGCCATGCAGGCGTTAAAGGAAATGAAAAAAGCTGACAGACTGGATGGTGAGGCCACCTCAGTAGACAGTACGGTTTATCCAGACAAGGTCGATATCCTGAAATGTCTCTCTCGCCACCTGGTTGAAGAGGAAGATAAGGAGGCAGAGGCCAGTACTGCTGTGGAGAGGATAATGGTTTTGGAAATACAGAAAGGATGTGGAAAATCTGGCACCCTTGCAGTAAAGTACAAAAGAACGTTCAACCAGATGTGCACTGGCACAATCAGTAGACAGACCATCAGCGGCATTTTGGAGAGAGCAGCGGAGCATCGATGGACTTGTCCGGAGTGCAAGGATGTTGCTTCCAGAAACAATGAACAATGTACATCTGACACTAGGCGACCTCCACCTCCTTCAATCACAGATATCTCAACTTCTAATCAACATAGATGTGTGTTTTTTCATTAAAAGCATGGGAAATGAATAGGCTTTAAGATTATATACAAAAAACCCTATATGCCAAAAAATTGACGAGCACCCGATTCCACCGCGTCATGACACTTATATTTATGTAGTATGCTTCCCGGGAAGCTGAGAATGTTTCGGAGTGTTCTATGGTCTGCTGGGGTAATAATATAGTGTAAAGCGCATAGAGCCTGGT
>NW_004798404.1:106876-109340 GCF_000002075.1 Aplysia californica
TCAAGATCTAACGTTACGCAGCCACCATGGTGGAGCAATGAAACTGACTGCCTGTGGAA
This sequence comes from Aplysia californica, assembly GCF_000002075.1. Taxonomy (NCBI): domain Eukaryota; kingdom Metazoa; phylum Mollusca; class Gastropoda; order Aplysiida; family Aplysiidae; genus Aplysia; species Aplysia californica. The sequence continues at coordinate 106,936 of NW_004798404.1, forward strand.
AGAGAAGGTGAATGCTGTTAAGGACTGGCAAAGAAAGAGGAAGAAACCCAATGTCACAGAGTAAGAAAGGGAGGCTGCTAAAGAGCAGACGAGGCAGGAGGCAGGATCGAAATAAGTTAATACATGTAACTCAAGCAGATCTGACCAAAAAGGCGAAGTGGGAACAGCTTGTAAAAAACGTTGCAGCTGAGAAGGCACTTTCAAAGTTCTGGAAGCTGCGAAAGAAGGTGTGGGGACAGGGTCACTCAAAATCCACATTTAATGTGAAGGAAAAGGCACTCCAAACTCATGAGGAGAAAGGAAGGGCTTTATTTGGCCGATTCAAGCATCAAAACCATCAGGGAAATATTGACCCAAAGAAAGGAAGTTGAAAGAGATGTTTCAAGTGTGCTGACACCAGACATGTATGCAAGCTATGAGGATGCGATTTCTAAAGAAGAGGTTTCCAGAACAATAAAACATTCCAAAGACAGTGCTGGAGGGCCGGATGGTATAAGATGTTGCCACATGAAAGAAGCAGACGACGAGATGATTGAAGAAATGACAAAAGACTTCAACATGAGCATTGGCACTGACAAAATCCCCGAAGAATGATTGCACAGATGGTTGGTTCCAATCACCAAACCAGGAAAAGGCCACTCGGCTCTCAGTGGTTGCAGAATCATAGCCATGCTGAACGCCTGTGGGAAAATTCTGGAAAAGATAGTGAGGATGAATATCAGCCCACTTGGAGAAGAAGCCTGGAAGCTTGGTGTTCCCTCGTCAACAGGACTGTCCAAGACTTGGCTCCTCCAATCACTTGCAACTATGAGATCATCGACAGACAGTCAGAGCTCAAGTATCTGGGAATCGTCTTCGACAGGTCGTTGTCCTTCAACAAGCATGTGAATCATGTGGTACCAAAGGCCAACGAGGTGTTGGTGCAATCAAGACCATGGCGGCCGCTCTGATTCCACAAAAAGTGCTCTTCATGATGTTGCAGCTTGTCGTCCTGTCTGTCATTGATGACGGATTGGGCTGTCTCACGCTGTCTGACACTGATTGCAAAGCTGGATCGAGTGCAGAATGAGGCAATGGGGGCAGTGCTGGGCTTCTCCAAGGACTCCCCAATGTTATGCATGCGCTACTTGCATGCGTGGCTCCAAGTACGCCATAAGATAGCTCAAGCAAAGATGTATCTTAGTGTAATGGGCAAGAAAGATCAATCACTGCACAAAGCACTTCATGACGACAAAAGAGGCAGCATCAAAAGATAAAAGTCTTGTATGGCAGAAACAGAAGATTCTCCCAGAAGAGTCTGTGTACCTGAACATGTACCACTTGGAGAAGAATGGGAACAGGTGGCAGGAGAATACAGGGACCTCACCAAGGTCAAAATAAGCATGGGCAGAGACAGAAGAAATGTTGTGGCTTCTATCAACGAGAGCGATATCAACGAGATTGTTTACAAAAAAACTCAAAAGCAGGGGATCCTGTAATTTATACAGATGGTTCCGTGAAAAGAAAATAGCCAGCGAAGTGGATTGAGATTTGTTGCATTCGCCAATAATAAAATCATCCACAGTGCATCTGGGGCCTGCAGCAGAGCTACATCAAGTATGCGAATGGAAATTGAAGCCAACACGAAAGTACGCTCACATGGATTTTCTGCCCTGGCCATGCAGGCGTTAAAGGGAATGAAAAAAGCAGACGACTGGATGGTGAGGCCACCTCAGTAGACAGTACGGTTTATCCAGACAAGGTCGAGATCCTGAAATGTTTCTCTCGCCACCTGGTTGAAGAGGAAAATAAGGAGGCAGATGCCAGTACTGCTGTGGAGAGGATGATGGTTTCGGGAGTACAGAAAGGAAGTGGAATCTGGCAGCCTTGCAGGAAAGAACAAAAGAACGTTCAACCAGATGTGCACTGTCACAATCAGTAGAAAGACCATCAGCAGCATTTTGGAGAGAGCAACAGAGCATCGATGGACTTGTCCGGAGTGCAAGGATGTTGCTTCCTGAAACAATGAACAATGTACCTCTGAGACCAGACGACCCCGACCTCCTTCAATTGTAAATATCTCGACTTCTATTGAAGATAGATTTTTTTGTTTTCACCAAAAGAAAGGCTAATGGACAGGCTTTAAGATTATATACCAAAAACCCTATATGCCCAAAATTGACGAGCGTCTGATTCCACCACGTCGTGACACTTCTATTTCTGTTGTCTTCTACCCGCTCTGTGTCAGCTCAGTTGTTGGTATAGGTTTTTATTGTCCTCAGAAACCAAGCTGAAGGATTTTTTCATCAGGGCCAGGACGCTGGAGCAAATGGCTGAGCTGGACAGAATCCGGAAATTATCTGAGGCCCGTCTTCACGACAGAAATATGTTACACAGGAGAAGAGAAGAGAGAATTAAGGTACATT
>NW_004798404.1:109440-127166 GCF_000002075.1 Aplysia californica
GACAAAAGAGGCAGCATCAAAAGATAAAAGTCTTGTATGGCAGAAACAGAAGATTCTCCCAGAAGAGTCTGTGTACCTGAACATGTACCACTTGGAGAAGAATGGGAACAGGTGGCAGGAGAATACAGGGACCTCACCAAGGTCAAAATAAGCATGGGCAGAGACAGAAGAAATGTTGTGGCTTCTATCAACGAGAGCGATATCAACGAGATTGTTTACAAAAAAACTCAAAAGCAGGGGATCCTGTAATTTATACAGATGGTTCCGTGAAAAGAAAATAGCCAGCGAAGTGGATTGAGATTTGTTGCATTCGCCAATAATAAAATCATCCACAGTGCATCTGGGGCCTGCAGCAGAGCTACATCAAGTATGCGAATGGAAATTGAAGCCAACACGAAAGTACGCTCACATGGATTTTCTGCCCTGGCCATGCAGGCGTTAAAGGGAATGAAAAAAGCTGACAGACTGGATGGTGAGGCCACCTCAGTAGACAGTACGGTCCATCCAGACAAGGTCGAGATCCTGAAATGTTTCTCTCGCCACCTGGTTGAAGAGGAAAATAAGGAGGCAGATGCCAGTACTGCTGTGGAGAGGATGATGGTTTCGGGAGTACAGAAAGGAAGTGGAATCTGGCAGCCTTGCAGGAAAGAACAAAAGAACGTTCAACCAGATGTGCACTGTCACAATCAGTAGAAAGACCATCAGCAGCATTTTGGAGAGAGCAACAGAGCATCGATGGACTTGTCCGGAGTGCAAGGATGTTGCTTCCTGAAACAATGAACAATGTACATCTGACACCAGGCGACCCCCACCTCCTTCAATCGTAAATATCTCAACTTCTAATCAAGATAGATTTGTATTTTTTCATCAAAAGCATGGGAAATGAATAGGCTTTAAGATTATATACCAAAAACCCTATATGCCCAAAATTGACGAGCGCCCGATTCCACCGCGTCATGACACTTCTATTACTGTTGTCTTCTACCCGCTCTGTGTCAGCTCAGTTGTTGGTATAGGTTTTTATTGTCCTCAGAAACCAAGCTGAAGGATTTTTTCATCAGGGCCAGGACGCTGGAGCAAATGGCTGAGCTGGACAGAATCCGGAAATTATCTGAGGCCCGTCTTCACGACAGAAATATGTTACACAGGAGGAGAGAAGAGAGAATTAAGGTACATTTTTTTGTGAGCTGTTTTGTTTGCGGAATTTCTAGAAGCTGCAGATAAGCGGGACTTGTTTTAAAACACAATAAAGATGGGAATGCCACATAGTTTGTCGTTAAAGAAAAATCGTAAAACCGTTTGATCGATTTAACCGGAATTTGTACTTTTACTTTAAAAAAAATAAAAATGATCTACATTAAATGATCAACACAACATTATGTGCTGCATGACTGGAGAATCTCTCCAACTGAGACCCACAGGAGGATACCTTAGTGTGGCCCCAAACTGGTCTGTGTTTGAGAGTACTGTCCCTCCACCTTTCTCAAGCTTTTCACGATGTGCAAGCAAGCCATGTGCCTTTTGGTAGCATCACGATCAGATCAGTTGTACCTTACTTGATGCAGCCCAGGCACACCTAGACCACCTTCAGTGCAGCCCCCCCCCCCTCTTTTACCCCTGAGTAATGTAAGTTTGAGACTCAAGTCTTATAACAACATTGTCAGTTTGTTGTTGTTGTTGTAATCAGTGTCTTAAAAATGTTTTGTTTTTTTTTCATTTGTCATCACCCCAATCACTATTTGCCCCTTTGTTGAATTGTTATTTAATAGCAAGATGTTTTAACGAATTCATTGTTTTTTACCAGAAAAATTTCTCTCTCTGTTTCGGACATTTTACAAACTTTGAAAGTTGCGAATGAACTACTTTTGTTTGTTTTTTCTTTTAAGAGATAATAAATTAACAGAATTCATCGTATTACTAGATGATTCAACTGTAGACCTACGTGACAATAGATTTTGGATCCGTAAAATATGCACTATTGTTGTATTGTTATTTTTCTCAGGGTACTTATTAATTCACACAGCACTTTTTAATTTTTTCTCTCCCTTTTTTCTCTTCCTTTATGTATCTAGAAAGAGGAGATATCTAGAGACAGAATCCAACAAAGCAGTGCAAGAAGTGTCGCTGTCTATGAAGATGCAGAGGAAAACAGGAAAATTGGAGATGCTTACAGTATTGAGGAGATGATCCGCGATATTGAGGCATTCGAGAAAAAGAAGGAAGCTTCCAGAAATGAATCAACGACGACAAAATTGACTGTGCTCAATGAGAAACCTGAATATCTGTAACGTAGATTTCTGGTATTTATAAGTTCATACTTTCGCCCTTTTACTTCCACTGAACCTGCTCTGTTTTATGAGGAGACCGAAACATTCTCAGGCCAGGTAGTTGATTGGTTCAGTCTGATACAAGCTATTCTTGACTGGCAAATTCTTATTTAATATGTAGGTAAATATTTAGCAAGATAAGCCTCAATTTATTTAGTCGTCAATTTTGCATTTGTTTACATAATGGTGTGAGATATAACTGAGAGAACAAGAAAGACCCAATGGAAGTTGGAAGTCTGATATTGACCTATATACGATTCGAACGTTATTTTCCCCTAAAGGAAAATGTAGCAACCAATGTCCCATACACTTTCTTTTTCTTCAAGTGCCAAATATGAAACAGCTGCCTTCGATCATGGCTTGCCGCTCATTTCTCTGCTATAATACTCTCAAAGAACTTAGATCTGTTCCTCGTCACTCATTTGTTCAGATTCTTAAAGTGGTTAAAGTATGTTATTATTAATATACCTCTACCTCTTTTGCCGACCATTTATCCAGTGAGAGGGATATGTGAGGCATCATGAGGAAATCAGGCGCTCTTCAAAATAATGAAACCAAAGAAATGGGCATTTTTCCATGGTTTGGTTTAATCAAATTTTAGTTTTTTGGCTCAACATCTTTTTTGTCCATTAAAAAACAAATTTCTATGTGAATTTACTTAAAAACGTTGATTAAAGATACAGAAAATATACAATTTAAGTTACCACGCGCTCTCAAGCAATGGAAGTCACCTTCCTTTGGCTGCCATTTTCCCGCTAATTTAAATTTTACCTCTGAAACCAGGCGACCCCATGTCCTTCAATCGCAAATATCTTGATTTTTATTCAAGCGATTTAAGCATTTTTTTCATCAAATGATAGACAAATGGACAAACTTTAAAACTATACCAAGAACTCCACGTGCCTGAAAAATGACGAGTGCCTGATTCCAACTCGTCATAACACATATTATGTTCTCTGTTAAATGTAAAAGAGTAAAAGAGATGAAGTGCAAAATGATCAGAATTACTTGAAGATGACCCAACAGCCAAAATGCCTCCATTGTTTTTCAGAACCATGTGAAGGGTTTTCTAATGCTACGACATATTACATTTACATTCACATTATTGAGACAAATGAATGTGCTGAATTATGTTCCGTGTTCCTTGTGAGTTTGTTTGTGTGTGTGAGCTGTCAACTTGTGTGTGTGTGTGTGTGTGTGTGTGTGTGTGTGTGTGTGTGTGTGTGTGTGTGTGTGTGTGTGTGGTGTGTGTGTGTGTGTGTGTGTGTGTGTGGTGTGTGTGTGTGTGTGTGTGTGTGTGTGTGTGTGTGTGTGTGTGTGTGTGTGTGTGTGTGTGTGTGAAATATTCTTTAGATGCTTTGGAAGGCGTGTGAATTTTTTTAACACCAGCTTACTGGGAAAATATACTTTACTGTTATGCTGTTGTATTTGTTCATGAATGGGGAATAAACTTTGCCAGAAGTTTATTTGAAGTGCATGAACGGTATTGTGTTGTTTTAAATACTATCGTTGTGAAGCATAGGCCTACATTCCGTTGATTACTACCAGTATTCATTATTATAAAACTGTTGTGAATTAAATATGCAAGTTTTGATAGGCCTACTCATTGAGTTTTCCTTGAGATGATGATACGTTTTGTTCTTTGCTAGGTTAACAGAGATATAGTCGGTCGCCTGATAAAACCGTGAATTCCACAAATTTTCGAAAATCGTTTTTTTTGCATATTTTGATAGTGCTTGGTGAGATACATGCAACCTTCTCGTTCCTAGGTTGTCGTCAGTGCATCTGTTATTGGGGTTCACTTAATTTCATGCATGTTTGCAATAAAATGGAAGCTACTGCATACATAGTTGTCTTGTTACTTGACATAGAGAGAAAGAAATTTCTTCTTTATTTTCCTTTTCTATATTTTTATATCTTGGTATAATTGATTGTTGGATAGTGTGTCTTTGTATCCAGATGACTGGATGACTGAGTTGAAAGTGTAAATAGTAATAAATTGTTTGTTTTTTTGTGTAGGCCTACTGATACCATTTTAGAAAAATCTGACCTTTTTCATTTTCTTTTTTGAATTCTTCTTCTTCTTCCTCCTCCTCCTCCTCCTCCTCCTCCTCCTCCTCCTCCTCCTCCTCCTCCTGCTCCTTCTCCTTCTCCTTCTCCTTCTCCTTCTCCTTCTCCTTCTCCTTCTCCTTCTCCTTCTCCTTCTCCTTCTCCTTCTTCTTCTTCTTCTTCTTCTTCTTCTTCTTCTTCTTCTTCTTCTTCTTCTTCTTCTTCTTCTTCTTCTTCTTCTTCTATCCTGTGGTTGGGGCAACGGTGGGGGTACCCCTGCATCTGACAACCAGCTCTCACAATTTCTCTCTGTCCTCTGCTGTCCTCAGATTGTCACCCATCGTCTTTCCTGTCCACTCTGTGCTGTCGTCCTCCCATTTCCTTCTCTGCCTTCCTCTCTTTCTCATTCCTTGTATGGTTCCTTATAGGATTGTTTTGGCAAGTCCTGTGGATCTTGTAACAAGCACATATCATTTTGATTTTCGTCTCTTCACAGTGGTCAGAAGATCTTCTTGCTGCCCCACTGCGTTTGTGATTCTGTTCCGTACCTCAGCATTTGAAATTAATGTGGTCTTTGTACGAGATGTCAAGGAGTTTGCGGTAACCTCTCATCTCTGTTGTCTGAATCCTTTTCTCCATTTCTGCTGTCAATGTCCACGACTCACAGGCGTATGAAATATTGAGATGACCTTTGAGCTCGTCAGTCTAATCTTCGAGTTGAGCTTCATGTTTCTGTCCTTCCAACATTCATCCATAGCTAAATTGATATAGATCTAATGCTGGACTGTGATCTGGATGGTTCTTGTTTGAATTCGTTTTCGGGCATTTTCTAGAACTTGAGCTTTTTGGAAAGTTTTCGTAGCTTCCACACCAGTGTCTTCACTGTTGCACGCAGAAGACCTGAGTGTGGATTCCTTTGTGTGGAAAATTTTTAGGGATTCAGTCATGGTCATTTTGGTTGTATGTTCTAATCTATCAGTCTCCAAGAATAGGTAGGTCCTAACAGGCAGGGTCGAAGCTTGCCTCCTATTTTATGGTCTTAGTTGTGTCAATGGGGGCTCAATTAAAAGAACTGGCTTTCCACCTAGAAGATTATTCTACAGTACTTGCACTCCATGGTGCCAACCTGGCGTGGCTCTATCAGAGGTGGATGTTGTGTGTTCGGAGGTTTACCATTTGAAATAATCCTATAGGCCTAACGTTTAAACTTAGATCATGCCTATCTGTGCATGTGTATGTGTGTGTGTGTGTTTGTGTTTGTGTGTCTGTGTGTGTGTTTGTGTTTGTGTGCACGTTTGTGTGTGTATGTGTGTGTGTTTGTGTTTGTGTGCACGTTTGTGTGTGTGTGTGTGTGTGTGTGTGTGTGTGTGTGTGTGTGTGTGTGTGTGTGTGTTTGTGCTTACGTGGTGAAACACCAAACCAAAGTGCCGGGATTTGGACAAAAAAAGATGCATCTGATTCTCACGATGTGATGGGTCAGTTTCTATGTCGTGAGGCAGAAAATTAGGTCACGATTATGCATGTACTGTCTCCCGTGTAAAGAAAGCAAGTCAAGAAAAAATCTGACGTGACCTTATCACATTTTCGCCATCTCCCCACACAGCCTACTACGTATCGCCGGAAAGCTATTCAACTTCTTAGCCCAGGGGAAAAAAATTGCAAGAGAGAAAAAAAATAAACAAACCCAACAACATTTAATTCATTGTTTTAGCATTTGTAGACCTACATTATGTAACTTTTTGGGGGTTTTTTTTTTTCAACGTTTAAAGTTTGGACTACGGCCAAAAATATTCTTGAGCACAACATGGTAAAGGATACCACAGATGGGGATACTGCAATAAAACAATAACAATAATATTATCATGCCGTGAAAAGTCCTTAAACTTAAACATGATTAACGTTCGCGCGGAAGGAGAACAATGAAAGATTTCTATTGGGTGTACCTTAATTAATCCTCTCGCGGCGTACGGACAGATTCGCACGCAGACAGCGAGACAAACAGTCAAAGTCAAGTAAACAAAAATGCCTTCTCAGACGTTCACTCTTCTCACCCATAGTGAGTGGGTAGTTGGCGGGTGCACTTGTGTGGTTTGCTCCTTCTTCCCTATCAAACGTCATTCGTTCTGATCTCTCCTCCTTCTTTTTTGTGTTTATCACTCTCTTGTATCACCTCTAATCTTCGGCATTTGTTTGAGCCTATTGTGTTGCAACTCTCGTAAAACTCAAATAAAAACATCAGTCAGAAGTAAAAGACCTAGGCTTATGATCTGTAACAAAGAAAGATACAGAAGGTCATTTTTACCATCATCTATCAAAATGCTTCCATCTTAACCATCTTGTATATAAGTATACTTACGACCTTAGAGCATGCATCAAAATAACATTGAGTGTGTATCTAGCTTACGATTACTATTGTTTATATTGCTGCTCATTTATATTATGCATGTGACTGTAAGCCTACTTGTGTGTGCATGTGTGTGCACATGTGTGTGCGTGTGTGTGTGTTTGTGTGTATGTGTGTGTGTGTATGTGTGTGTGTGTGTGTGTGTGTGTGTGTGTGTGTGTGTGTGTGTGTGTGTGTGTGTGTGTGTGTACACGTGGTGGAACACCAAACCAATATGCCAGGATCTGGACAATAAAGATGTATCTTATCTTATCTTATCTAAAACAAAACACATAGTGATCGTAGAGCTCTGGTAGGCTTCAAAATTAAGGTTAAAACAGCACCTAGACGTGGATGGCTGGTGCCTCAATAGATAAATACTAATTACACGTATCAATGAAGTACCGTCCGTAAATTGGGGTGACTCAGGCACCCCGGGGTGACTAAGGCAGGAAACTGGGAAAATGTACTGATAATTTTAAGATATTTTTTCGATATCGAAAGTGATTTTTCAGTCATTTTGAATGCATAATTTATCTAAAAGTAATTAATTTAGGGTGTATTCACACGAAAATAGCATACGGGCAACTTTTTTTGGGAGGTCCCGAGGCTTCATTTGAAATCGACCTCTAATTTGACTAGTGAGGACAGCTGTAACAGAAGTTGGAGAGAAGAATGCCACCAATGAACCACTTGTGTTGAGAGAAAAAGTAACCTTTCCTCCCCGTCTTGTCAAATTAAGCTTTCTGGAGCTTTTCTTGAAAGCCCTGGACTTTGGAAAAGCGGGAGGGGGTGTTTCAAGTGTATATTTATGTTTAGTTTTTCCAGTTGCGAGAAAATGAAAGGCTGGTGTTTTCGATACCCGCCAAATTGGAAAGCTAATCACAAGACTTGATGAGTGACATGAACATAGAGAAAGGAGCTTGGGAATCGTGTGTGCCTTTGTGTCTTTTGTTTTGGGCGACAAAGAAGCAACAAAATCCAAGAGTATTGTCAAAACAAAACTTCGTAAGAAAACTTCCAGCTTTTGGGGGCTGCGACAAAAGCATCAAGGTTCATTAAAAAAAAACCAGACCCTCCCCCCCAAAACAAAAACAAAACAACAACAAACAAACAAAAAAACCCAAAAAACAAAACAGAAACAAAAATAAAAATAATAAAAACCAATAGTCATTTAGATGATTTTCCTCCAAACTTAAGTGATGTCTATAAAAAGCAAGGTGAAAGATTTCATACAGAAGAGAGTCGACAGGGCCCACGGAGCACCAACACGAAGGTAGATCACTGTTGAAACATTCAAAGAATCTGTCCCGACACAATGCACTCCAGACAATCCCGCAAAAGAAAGTTTCTGTCATGAATATTCTGTTGCCTCCAAATTAAGTACATGTACTATTTCTAAATGCTGAACCCATTGCTATTGTGAAATTGAGAATTGACATGATTTATACAAATGTGAGGCAGCGTGGTAGAATCAGGCTCTCGTCAATTTTGGAGCATGTAAAGTTATTGGTATCATCCTAAAGCTTGTTTAATTGTCTTTATTTGGATACAAAAATTATCCATTTATCTTGAATACAAGTCGAGATATTTGCAAAAGAAGGAGGTGGGGGTCACCTGTTTTCAGAGGTAAAATTAGTGAGAAAAATGTCCGCTAAAGATTAGTTATTTATAGTCCGTGGTAACTGAAGATTTACATTTTTTTATGCCTTTAATCGAAGCTTTTCAGAAAAATCCACACAGAAATGAGTTCTTTAATGGGCATTAAAGGTGTGCCAAAAAACAAAAATTTGATAAAAATTCACAAACCAGCGGAAAAATGCAAGTTTCTTCACTTTGATTATTTTGACGAGAGCCTGATTCCACCACGCTGCCTCACAAATTTTGAAAAATTGATGTGTCACTTTTCATTTTTCTTTTCATTGCTCTGAACATGATTGGCATTTGTTATTACGTACATATTACTAATTCAATTGGAAATTGCAGAAGCAGTGGTTGTGCCATAGAGCAAAACCTTGACATGATAGAGTAAAACTGATGCAACTTTTGGTTTCTTTCAGCGACCTGGAATTACTATCAATCAAGCCTCAAACTCCATGCCACAAAAGTTATAATTATTTGCTCTTCATCTTCAGGTAAAAAGTTATTTTTCCTCCTTTTTCCAAAATGTTTTCAGAAATACTGCTCGGTATTTCGAACTCATTTTCAGATACACAAATATATTCACGCTGGAGTTTATAGTTTCTGTTAAAAATGCTGAAGACCAAATGACACTATAGAGATTTCGATAGACACCATCAATACGGAAATCTTGGTCAAACACCATGTAGAAAAACAATAGCGTGGGAGGTACGGCGCAGACGATGAAAATGACAGCGATGAAGGTCACCATTTTCACAACCTTTTTATCTCTGACCCCAACTCCTTCCGCTGCTCGATCAGACTTGGCTGCAGTGGCCTCTCGCCATTTTGTTTTACTGTTGAGTTTGACGACAAGAACGATGGTACAGCAAATGACGAAGACGAAGGAAAACGTCGTTGTAAATACACCTTGGGTGAGAAATGTAATGGCTTCTAACATGTCTCTTTCTGCCGTGAACGTGGATTTTAGGATAGTAACATTCCTTGTGAAATCGAAAACCAACTCAATACTGTTTCCAAGGCAGAAGGGGATCATCAAAACAGCCATGGCAATGTAGATGGAGATAATAATTATCTTTGTCCTTCCCGGAGTGATGATCGTCTTCACCTTCAGAGGGACAGCGATACACAGACATCGCTCGAAGGTGATGAAAGCAGTGATAAAAGTGGCAATTTTGACAAAGAGGAAATGGGGCGTGACCCCCGTGAGGTACATGATATCCCTTGGGTCAAAGGGCAACTCAGAGAGGTAGAAGAGCGGGGTCACGCAGATACATATCCATATCATGGTCAGCAGGGAGCACAGGTCAGAAACAGCAAGCCCTGGAATGATATACATTTTACAAGGTGAAATATACAATACACAATACTTATGTGTCACCCCCACCCCCCCCCCCCCCTCTTGCAGGTTTGGTGACATGACTGTAGAAATACTCTGACATGAAAAGAGTTCAACCAAGACAAAGTGAACATTCATTTATTTTCTTCAGTAAATCAACGTCATCATCATCATCATCATGAAGTGGTAGATCTGTAACAAACATCGGCTATCATGTATTTAAAAAAATCAGTTTCTTTGCTCGGATGCTCTTCAAAATGCTTCATTATCCTGATCTTTCCACGTCATCCATCTGTTTAAGTTTAAGCTCTCTAAGCTGGTTGCTCTGGAAAGAAAACAGAATGCATGGTGAAAAAAAAGCAGTAAATCCTATTTGCAATCTCATAAGCAAAGGCGGAACCCGATCAAACAAGTTCAACAGCATAAATATCTAGAATATATAATTACATATTATGATATCATATCATATCATATATATAATTACATATTATGATATCATATCATATCATATATATAATTACATATTATGATATCATATCATATCATATATATAATTACATATTATGATATCATATCATATATATAATTACATATTATGATATCATATCATATATATAATTACATATTATGATATCATATCATATATATAATTACATATTATGATATCATATCATATATATAATTACATATTATGATATCATATGTTGCACTGCCTCTTTTGAACTGTTTTGCCTATGAGATCCTGATGTTCAAGGCGTTTATGTTTATTCAAGTGACCCAGAAACTGTATTTGTCCTTTTTGGATTGTTTTTTAATCAGCGAGCGCCCCACATGGGCTTCTTCAAGAACTGCCTTATTTGATTCTTTTTCGTTTCAAGGAATTCTCAGCAGTGTCCTAAGAAAACACATTTCTGTTGCTTCTATTTAATTTTTACTCTCTTTAGTGATTGTCTAGCACTCAAAACCAAACGGAAGGGTTGACCATACGTAGCATTTCAGAACTTTCGTTTTAGTAGTCATTGAGATGTTTTTTATTTTCCAGGATTGAGCACATTTTACTGAAACTATCTTTAGCTTTTGTTACTTTCCGTTTTATTTCCGTGCAACATATGATATCATAATGTGTAATTATATATTCTAGATATTTATGCTGTTGAACTTGTTTGATCGGGTTCCGCCTTTGCTTATGAGATTGCAAATAGGATTCACTGCTTTTTTTTTTCACCATGCATTCTGTTTTCTTCCACTCCACAGTAAGCCTTTACGTTCACTTTCCATTACAACAGCATCAAAAAACGTTTGTAATTTTTTTTCTTAAACTGTTAAACTTTACCATCGCATATTACTTTATGCTATTAATATTTTAGCCAACCACTTTGAGACCTGGACATTCTACTATGTTTCTAAGGATTGCTTCACTGAATAATATCGTAAAAAGGTCTGGTGACATAGCACATCCTTGACTCACTCATCTTGTAATCTGCTTATACTCACTGTACGCTCCCCCAATTAGTACAACAACCTTTTGGTCCAAGTACAAATTTCTTATAATTCTTAGATATTTTCATCTGTGTCTCGCTCTTCCTTTATTTTGAATAAACCATCATGTCTAACCTTATCCAAAGCCGTTGACTAATCTGTGAAACGTAAATACAGATCTTTGCGTGATTCAATACATCTTTTCATTAACTAAGGTGAATATATAGCATTTCTGGTGCCCTTGTCAGGATCAAAACCGAATTGCGTTCTAGATATCTCTGGTCTTTGACTTTGTCCCCATTTTCCCCATTAGTACTCGCAGCAAGATTTTTGTAAAATGAATGAACAGGCTTATTGTTCTATGCACACCACGCCCGGTGGCACATGATGCTTTAGGTAACGCTATAAAAAGTGACACCCGTGTGCTTCCCGGGGCCCTGTCCAAGGGACAGGGGAGCAAAGACTATCACCACTGTATCCCTACCGTGCATGTTGTAGAAGTAGAAGGCGACTAAGGTCGGTTGGGCAAAGAGTTTTTTGCAACCCTTTCACGTAAAACAAAACAAAACAAAAGAAAAACAGCTACAAAAACATACACAGCAAAAACAATACGGCCGCCTCTTTTGGAATATAGAGGACCTTCATCACCGAAAAGAGGAGAGAAAATGGAGTGTAGAATGACGCAGGGTGGTGAAAGCCGAAAGGAAGCCACCAAGCCGAGAAACCTCCTGTCGACCAGAAGAACCACCAGACTTGGCACCTGGAATGTTCGTACATTTACGAGACAGGGAAGGCACTGCAGGTGGCAAAAGAGATGGAGGCCTACCAACTGGACATATTGGGTCTTTGTGAGACGAGATGGACGAATGCTGGGGAGTGCCAACTTGCTTCAAGGGAAGCAATTCTCTACTCTGGACATCCAGAGGAAAACTTGCCACATACAGAAGGAGTAGGTATTCTGTTATCAAGACAGGCCAAGCGGGCTTTGATAAGATAGAAAGCAGAGGGTCCGCGACTAATATCAGCCGAATTCCGTTCACAGAAGAAAGACATCAACCTTCATGTTATCCAGGGATATACCCCCCCCAAACCAATGATAAGGACTAGGATGTGAAAGAGAATTTCTACAAAAGGCTACAAAATATTATTGATCAGGTTAGAAGGAAGGACTTCTTGATTTTAATGGGAGACCTCAACGCTAAGGTAGACAGTGACAATGTGGGCTTGGAGGAAATCATGGGGAAACGCGGACTTAGAGTCAGAAACGAGAACGGAGAACTATTTTTGTAAATATGTACAACAAATGGGCTAATGATAGAAGGAACTGTTTTCCCACATAAACAGATACACAAAGCAGCTTGGTTGTCTCCAAACCAACAAACTGAAAACTAGATTGACCACATATGTGTCAACAAGAAATACAGGAGATCAATATGGGATGTTAGAGTTTACAGGGGCGTAGACGTAGCGTCTGATCATCATCTGCTCATTTCAACAATCCGACTAAAACTAAAGCAAAGACAGGGGGTGGTCAATCATAGGTGCCGGAACAACGTGGGATTTCCGAGAGAGCCATCGCCAAGAAAGGAGTTTAATGTCGTAGTTAAGAACACGTTCCAAGTGTTGGAAACACTAGGCGAGGATAGCAGCGTGGAAGAAACATGGGAGGCAATAAAAGAGGGTTGGACCACTGTGTGTCAAGAGGTACTGGGAAACGGAAACCTGAGCACAATCCGCGGATATCTGCCACCACTCTGAGGAAGATAGAGGGCAGGAAAAGGAAAAAGGATCAGGTAAACAGGAGCAAGACAAGAGCAGCCAAAGCAAAGGCCCAAGAAGAATAAACCAAAGCTATGAAGGATGTACAAGTCAACATACGGAAAGACAAAAGAAACTATGTAAATGACCTGGCGCGCGAAGCAGAGGAAGTAGCAGGGGCAGGACACAAGAGAGGACGGTATGAAACCACCAAGAAACTTGCAGGCAGATACAAGAACGCATATATGCCAGTTAAGGATAAAGAAGGAAAGCTTCTTACAAATCCAGACGAACAGAAAGAACGCTGGAAGGAGCATTTCAAAGAGCTACTGAACAGACCAAGGCAAGAAAAACAGTTTGACATTCCACCAGCAGAGATTCTGGAGGAGAGTGAAGAAAAGTCTAGTTTAGAGGAGATCAAGGAGGCGATAAGACATCAGAAAGCAGGCAAGGTGGTCGGCCCTGATGGAATTCCCCCAGAAATTCTTGGCGAGGGATGTGCCATAAATCCTACTAAAGCCCCGGCTGCTTTGTTTGTTGTCTACGTATGGCAAAGTCTGGATGAGAAATCTACGCTAACTGGCAGTAGTATTGTGTCCTTATTCCCAATCAGCCCGTATCTGGGTGGTGGATAGGGGTAAGGCCTCCAGGTATGAAGGTAAGCTGGTAAACCGTCGCGAACCAACTGGGAGATGGTCGTGGAGAGTAAAGGGACCAAACACTAGTTCAGTAAATACGGTCTTCTATCTTTACCGCTTTGGGGTTATTGATTTCCTAACTTGTTGTAGCCACTGCTTTTTTTGCTTTCATTTGTTGATGTTTTTTTTTTAAAGCACAAGAGTCTGGAGTCAAATTACACGCGTTGTAAGTGTGCTGGGTGCTATATTTCATCTTGGTTTCTTTTTTTTTTTATCTACCTGACGTATGTAGTGAAAAATGAAAGTAACATGGTGTATGTTTAAAGGACGGAGCCAAATGGGAAATTAGTGTCAAGTGCCTTTATAAAGGAGACAATGTCGGCCCAAGTTGAGTCTCTAACCTTTAAAGGCGACAATGTCGGCCCAAGTTGAGGCTCTAACCCCCGAACCCGCAGTCTCTTTTAAAGTGCTGTGGTCTATTTGGTTGTTTTTGGTTGTGGCAGGGGGTTAGGCCTAGTCTATTGTATTGTTTGGCTGAAAGTGTGAGAGTGAGTAAAGTGTGAGTCTCAGTTCAGTTGTATTGTTTGCAAGTTTATAAAAGCAGTCTGGGTTACTACAGGTGAGACTTTAGAAGGGAGAGCTGTAGCAAGGCAGAGGAGGCGTGCTGAGAGTATAGGTGGAGAAAAGGCTAGTTAGAGCCTCGGTTTATTTGTGTGTAACGTGTGAGATTCCAACGCATCGGGGCTCCAAAGCTGAGGAAGGATCACAACACAGAGAGAAACAGGTTTGGCTAACTCCTGTTGTAGACGCAAGCAGACAGAAGGTTAGTTGTGTTAAACATTGTTTTATGTTCCAAGTAACAACACTTAACAAGACCCTAATGTACTTGTCACTGTACTATCTGCCTACTAAGGTCCTCTCCTAACTTGTCTTCGCCCGATAGAATAGGCTAACACTAACAACGTTATCTCAGCAGATACTGTGCCCACCGCTTCAGAGATTCAGGGTGACATTAAAGATGGTTCCAGTGGGTAATGAGATAGAGGGTGCCCGCGTCCCTCCTGACTCATTGGAACAAACGGAGATAAGATTTGCGCTAACATTACATAAACGCAATCCAACATCTTCACTCACTAGCACCATTATTACTCAAATCATCATTGCTCTCAGGTCCTTGACTTATATGAAGATATATTCCTTGAGTCTCTATCTGTAACAGTTACACGTTATACTAAGTGTGTACTAAATATACAATTGGACACCACCATACACACTTTTTTCTACTATTCAGATGACGTCAATCGCATATAAATGGGACACCCCCCCCAAAAAAAAAAGAAAAAAAGAAAAAAAGAAAAAAGAAAAGAAGACAACCACCATCTCACCCATGAGGCTGATGTTCATGCTGTCCTGAAAGCCTTGCTTGGCAAACACGACAATGTTGATGATGTTGGAGGCCACGCCGAACAGACTGAGGAGACCAGAGATGGCCACCCCGTTGACCACTTGGACAATGTACCACTGCTCGTCGCTTACGATATTTGCATAATATGAACCAGAAGGTGATGGTGTTGAAATTGGTATGATCAGGTTTTCATCGCGAGAGTAAGTTGAGTTGTTTCCCCACAAATGTGAAATCGACATTGTGGGAGGGAGAGACGTGTGGGACATCGACACCACAGTTACTTTAGAGCTAGGCTCCTCCCTTATTAATTCAGGTACAGACCTTGATTTATACACGCAGTACAAAGGAAGCCAAGGCTCAACAAAAAATGATCATTTAACAACGTTCTTTCTTTGTGCACCTGTAAAGCACTAAAACATTATAACATGCATTAAGAAAAAAAAAGTGATGATTATATCATTTAAATTGTATAACGAGTAGATCTATGTATTAATTAGTTATAAGAACTACGTTATATAATTATATTCAATGAGACTGTCCATTGATCCCCATTAGTTTAGTTGCGTTTGTTCAATTATCCTGAGCATCAAACCTTATAGTCCATTATAACCATTATTCTAATTAGTTGAGTAAAGATTCAGCGCATTATCATGAAAATGTCACAGACATCGTAGTGACAATATCGACTCTCAGTCACAAGGGATAATTTGTGCCTTTATTTGTCGGATTCAAAATAAAAGTTTTTATTTCCTCTGACTCTGTCCCCGTGTGCTAATTACCACAGCTGTTTTTCTTCTTCTAATGGAGCTTATCGCAGTTTGACTGTCTGGAACTTGCAGATGGATACGCTTTTTTGTTGTTGTCAATAAATTGTAATTCAACCCACAGTGGTAATGAGAAACATAGTGCCCGTTTGATCATCGATTTGAGCTGCTCATTTTGTTATTACAATTATTTCGGGCATTTAATCAAAGACTCATTAATTATAGACCAAAGTTTCAAACATCGGTTGCTCTATTTATGCGAAACCTGATGAGAGGACCTAGGTGCATATTATGTCAAGACGCTAAACCTGTGGGTTAAACAGAACAGAAGTTGCAAAATTCCATCAGCAAATTTTGGTAAACTGTTCTAGTCTAAACACCCGTAAATTTTATAGGAACAATCTGTATAGGCTTTATACAGGAGTTCTGAAGTCAACTAAAATATCTGGTCCATTTTTTCCTCAGCGCCACTGGGATGGGTGTGTGTGGCCTTTGTTTGGTTTGGGTATTGGAATGACAGTAGCGAGACGCCAAGACTCCGGAAAGGAGTGCGAGCGCCACATGTCGTTGTATATATGTCTAGTAAGAGTATAAGAGTTTCTGTGGGTAAATGTCTAATGATCTGGTTGTGGATGTCTTCTGGACCCGGGGCTGTATTGCCCAGATCTGAGATGCACGAGATTAGTTCGTCTAAAGTGAAGTCTGCGTTTTAGGTTTCAGTGTTGTTTGAGTGGAAGTTCAGGTGTTGTTGTTAGTTTTGATGTTTTGGAAGATGGTGTTTTAGATTGCTTTGGATGAGTTTTTGAAGAGAGATATAGCTACTGTGTTTGCGATGCCTACCTGTTTTTCAGTTGTGGTTCCGTCGGGCCTCTGAAATTGCCGGATGGTGTCTGTGCGTCTACCCAATTTTTTAATTTATTTTTTTAAAGCAATTTTAAAAACTTGGTTGAGTGGTGTCTGATTGTTGATGTTTGAGATATATTTTCTGAACGATTGTCTTTTGCTCTCCCTGAGGGCATCTACGTGTCTTAGCTCGAGATTTTAAGTAATTTATTTTGTTTTCTTTGGTGGTGTTGTCGATGGCTCTCCGATACATTGCCTTCTTTTTC
The DNA here is from genome assembly GCF_000002075.1 of Aplysia californica. Taxonomy (NCBI): domain Eukaryota; kingdom Metazoa; phylum Mollusca; class Gastropoda; order Aplysiida; family Aplysiidae; genus Aplysia; species Aplysia californica. The sequence goes on from NW_004798404.1 coordinate 126,333, forward strand.
TGTAGTGCATCATCATACTCCCCAGAGAACCAGATCTTGTTCTTCTGGGGTTTTGGAGATGTTCTTGATATGTATTTGTGACACATTTCTGGAAGTGTTTCATAGAATTTGTTGTAGTTGAGGTCGAAAGTGGGATTCAGAACCTGGGAACATTCAATGGCTTTTTAAAAATTGAAGCGTTCTGGGATCAGGTCGTTTTGGAGGCTATTGTTTTTTAAAAGTTTTGAGAAATGGTCCATGCAGTCATCCAGCACCAGACCACTCGAGACCAGGGACTAGGTCAGTGGTACAAAGGTGAGGTCAAGGGATGAAGTGCCAAAAGTGGATCTGTTTCTGTAAGCTGGGGACCTATCATTTAAGAGGTAGATGCTATTTTGAAATAAAAAGTCTTCTATTATTTTTTCCTTTTAGGTCTGTGGGTTTGTCTCCCCAAAGGGGGCTATGAGTATTACAATCACCTAGCAAAATACAGGGTTTTATGGGAGCTGGAGCTTTAAATCATTTGGTTGAGTTATTTTTAGGGGGTAATTTGGTGAGATATAAACTGAGCAGATCATGATTGGTCTGTGCAGGGTGACCCGTACGCTATAGTCTGGAGGGTCGTCCAAAGATGTACTTGTCTGTGAAGTGCGTTGTTGTAGGTGTAGATGGTGGTTCCTCCCGAAGCAATCTGGTTCTCCGTGTGAACGTAATAATACGCAGTAAATCCTCTTAAGTCTATGGTTGAAGCCGGGGCGAACTTTGTGTCCTGGATGCAGGCCCCAAGTGGGCACCGTGTGGCCGGTAAGTGTTGAAATTCGGCAAAGGAAGGTCGGAGTCCGCCGACATTTCAAT
>NW_004798404.1:127266-130296 GCF_000002075.1 Aplysia californica
GGGTTTTGGAGATGTTCTTGATATGCATTTGTGACACATTTCTGGAAGTGTTTCATAGAATTTGTTGTAGTTGAGGTCGAAAGTGGGATTCAGAACCTGGGAACATTCAATGGCTTTTTAAAAATTGAAGCGTTCTGGGATCAGGTCGTTTTGGAGGCTATTGTTTTTTAAAAGTTTTGAGAAATGGTCCATGCAGTCATCCAGCACCAGACCACTCGAGACCAGGGACTAGGTCAGTGGTACAAAGGTGAGGTCAAGGGATGAAGTGCCAAAAGTGGATCTGTTTCTGTAAGCTGGGGACCTATCATTTAAGAGGTAGATGCTATTTTGAAATAAAAAGTCTTCTATTATTTTTTCCTTTTAGGTCTGTGGGTTTGTCTCCCCAAAGGGGGCTATGAGTATTACAATCACCTAGCAAAATACAGGGTTTTATGGGAGCTGGAGCTTTAAATCATTTGGTTGAGTTATTTTTAGGGGGTAATTTGGTGAGATATAAACTGAGCAGATCATGATTGGTCTGTGCAGGGTGACCCGTACGCTATAGTCTGGAGGGTCGTCCAAAGATGTACTTGTCTGTGAAGTGCGTTGTTGTAAGTGTAGATGGTGGTTCCTCCCGAAGCAATCTGGTTCTCCGTGTGAACGTAATAATACGCAGTAAATCCTCTTAAGTCTATGGTTGAAGCCGGGGCGAACTTTGTGTCCTGGATGCAGGCTCCAAGTGGGCACCGTGTGGCCGGTAAGTGTTGAAATTCGGCAAAGGAAGGTCGGAGTCCGCCGACATTTCAATACACGACCGCCATTATGAAGGTTTTTTTAAATTTTGGAGCACGCAGGCGCCGGCTTCGAAGAAACACTGCCATTCCTCCTTGCGGGGAGGCAGAGGGGTTTCTAGACTGCAGTCCTGAATTGGGTGGCAGCCTACTGGGGGATTTGGGGGAGAGACGTTTTCGTTTCAAGTATGATCTCCCCCCGCCGAAGTGTAATTCGGCGGGCTTCGACCACACCCTTGCAGTTAGCCACAATCTTCTTGTTGGAGCAGCCCTTCAGCTCATGGCTGCAGACCACGCCCTTTGATTGGTTCAAGTTTTGGTGTCGCTCGGACACACAAAGAACATACTTGAAGGTCGTGATCTTTTCCGGTCTGGCCAGTTCTTTATCCGATGCACACTTGATGAGGAGTTCACCAGAGGGGACAGTTTCTGAACATTCGTAGGAATGTATCCCAGAACCTGTTTTAGGGCACCTCCAGTCTTCAATAAGTTAAGATCTGTGGGGGTTTTTTTGCGCATTGGTGCCTCGGGTGGTCAAGTACGGAAGCCGCGGAAGGTCCCAGGGAAGAGGGAGGGTAAAGGCAGCCGTTGAGGTCCTTTTTTTCAGAAGGAGTTGGTTTGCTCGGCTCGGCGACCGCACCCACTTCCACGAGCCGAGACTTTTTCATAACGTTGGGAGCTGGGGAAGGGTCTTCAAATGAAAGTTTGATGGTGTTTCGACTCCGGGGCTCCCCACCTGCCATCGATCCCAACAAGGGGACACGTTGCTCGGATGACCAGAGCTTTGCCAGGGCTACCTCATAGCTATACTCTCCACGAGGGTTTACAAGACCCTCCCATCAAGATTGACCCAGGGACTGAGGGGGTTTCAGCTCCCAACCGATTGGTCTAAAAGGAAAACCTGGGCCAAAGAGGTGCGTTGGTGAGGGACAGTCCGCAGACTGATCTCACCTCAATGTCCAGGTACCCGGTTTCCCTCCGGACGGGTCGCACCTCACGATCAAAGAGGCGCCCACTCTGTGGGATGGGTGGCCTCTAGTTTTACCCCACATGATGTCGGCGGTAGAAGAACAGATAGAACAAGTAAGACAGAAGGAAGGAGAAGAGGAAGACACCAAAGTAGGTGTCGCATCCGGATCCCAGAGGGTTGGGTTCCAAATGCGACACTTCGTCATTGAAGGGGTTTCACTTCCTACAAACGGGGTAGTGGGTCTATTTATATACCCCCGACCCACAGTGGGGGTGGGGTGGGGGGGGGGGGGGGGGGGGGGCGGTAAAAAGAGCACATGGACAGAGAAAGGCAAAGTCTGTAGAGGAACTGACCCCATTGTAATTGCTCCATGCTTTGACTAGCAAAAATGTCCCAGAATGTCCAGTGCTTTATGAGTTCGGAGCATATTTAGTCTAACCGTGGATCCATACAGACGACTTCCTGTCTGTGCCATTACATCAAAATGTGTGCAGATCAAGAGACATAAACATTTCATTTTATATCTGACAATTTTGCCGGTCAAAATGTTAATAGATTTGTGACTTCTGTTTTTTAATTTTTTTGGGGGGGTTCCGTTTCAAAACCATATCTTTTGTAAAGTAAAAAAGATAGAGCATGGATTCTGGGAAATTGGCCACAAATAGAACGAGAAGGATTCTGCTCATGCTGGTATTGTTATAGTTCATGCTGCCACGAGAATCTTGATGTACACAAAGGCTACTACTTAACTGTGCCATGGGCTAAGAGATGCCTAATTCGCCACGCTGTCATTGAAATGTGTGCGCCTTATGTACTTCTTTCACGCCAAGATAGTTTCGGAAAAAAAATATTTAAAAATGGATGATGGCGAACATGGCCTAAAATATCTAATGGACAAAAATCATAGCCAATTTTTTTTAACCAAGCCAAAATCAACTAGTTGGTCATTTTGCTATGATGACAAATTAATGTTGCAAAGAGGACCCCGTAATTTGAAAAAGAAAGCAAGAAGATCAGGAGGGAAGTTTCAACACTGTGTCTGTCTTTGCTTAGTGTACTCAGTGATAGCCATTGGTGTCTCAGACTCAGAGAACAAACACAGTCTAGTTGTATTTATTTATTTATTTATTTATTTATTTATTTATTCATTTATTTATTTATTTATTATTTATTTATTTATTTATTTATTTATTTATTTATTTATTTATCTATTATTTATTTATTTATTATTCATTTATTTATTTATTTATTTATTTATTTATTTATTTATTTATTTATTTATTTATTTAT